>NC_135318.1:72529595-72692506 GCF_048772815.1 Callospermophilus lateralis | reverse complement strand
TAACTATAACTCTCACCTAGCCCTAGCCCCAATTATAACCCTATCACTTACTGTAAACCTATTCATAGTACTAAGCCTTGAATAACTGTAGCCCTAACGGTACACTTGACCTAACCCTAGATCTAAACCCAACTCTAAATATAACAATAATTCTACACCTAAACCTAACCATAACACTAGCTATAACCATAAAGCTAATTCTAGAACTAGCCCTAACCATAGGCCTAGCCCTAAAACAAAACTGAGCCATAACACTAACCCTAAACTTTTATCTAAACCAAACCCTAACCTTACATCTAGCCCTAAGGCTAGCCCTAATTTGAGTTCTGATCTTAACCCTAAAACTACTCGTGAACATGTTTCTGACATTAACACTAACCCTACCTCTAAACATCACCTTAAATACAAACCTTACCCTAACAGTAGACCTCATCCTTACCCTAATTCTAAAACTAGATCTAATAAAAACCCTACATCATACATTAGCCCTAACCTTAAACGTAATGCTAAACAAAACCTAGTCCAAATATGAGATCTAACCCTAGCTTTCACCCTAACTCTAGTCTAAAGCTAGCCCTAACCCTGATCCGAACCCTAGCTCTAACCTTATCCTTTACCCTAAGCCAAACCCAAACCCTAATGCTAACCATAGTCCTAAAACTAATCCTTAGTCTAACCCAAACCCTAACTCTATTACTAGTCCTGACCCTAGCCCTCATTCTTGTTATAAACATAACCCAAATCCAACCCTTACCATGACCCTTATTCTGACCCTAAACTGAAACCTAACACTAACACTAGCTTTAACAATAACCCTATATTTAAACCAAACCCTAACACTAGCCCTAAGTTAAACCTAATCCTAAATCTTGCCATATATTTAACCAAGACCTAAATGAAAACCTAACCCTAGCTCTAGTGATAACCCTTAACCTAAGCCAAACACTAACCTTACCTCTAGATCAAATCAATACTAATTCTACCTCTAGCCCTAACCTTAATCTTAATCCAAACAAAGACCCTAACACTAACACTAACACTAGCTATAAAACTGACCCTAACCGAAACTTAAACCTAACACTAGACCTAGAAATAACCATAAACTTAACCCTAGCCCTTACATTTCTATAGCATTAAAACTAGCTCTAAGCCTAACACAAAACCTAGCCCTAATACTAGGCCTAAATCTAACGCAAACCGTAATCCTAACCCTAACCTAACCTTATCCCTTACCCTAAGCCTAACCCTCACGCTAACACTAACCCTCGCTTTAGACCTAACCCTAGATAAAACCCCAAACTGAAACATAAACATAATCCTAGCCCTATCCCTAAACCTAATCTTAATCCTAGCTCTAATCATAATGTTAACACTAGCCCTAATACTATCTCTAAAATTATCCATTACCCTAAACTGAACCTTAACCCTAATGATAACCCTATCTCTAATCCCAAATTTGAACCTAATCGTAGACCTAAACCTAAACCTAACTCTCATCGTAGCCTTAACCCTAGAAAAAACCCTCACCCTTATTCTAACACTAACCCTAGCCAAAACCCTAACACTAATCCTAACCCTAAAACTACCCCTAACCCTAACCTGACATCTAACCCTAACTATTACCCTAACTCTAATGATAATCTTAGCCCTAACCCTAACACTAACTCTAAACTTAAAACTACCTCTAACCCTAAACTGACATTTAACCCTATCCATTAACCAAATTCTAAAGATAACCTCTGCCCTAACCCTAACACTAACCCTAACCTTAACCATTAATCTAAACCTACACATAACCCTAAACCTAACCCTCAGCCTAGAACTAACCTTAGCTGAAAACAAAATCTGCACCCTAAACTTAACCCAAACCCAAACCCTAGCCCTAGCTCTAACCCTAACCCTAACTCTAGCCCTAATCCTATGTAAAACCCTAGCCCAAACCCTAGCTCTGATTCTTTTCACTACCCTAACCCTAACCCTAACCCTAACCCTAGCCCTAACACAAGCACTAACTCTATCCCTTACCCTAAGCCGAACTCTAAACCTAAAGCTACCCAAGTCCTAAACCTAATTTTTAGCCTAACCCAGAACATGACTCTATTACTAGTTCTAACCCTAACTCTCAATCTATCTCTATCACTATCCCAAACCATAACCCTAACCCTGAATTTTATTCTGACCCTAACACTAACCATAGGTCTCAACCTGACCCTAACCCTAAACTGACCCCTACCATTGGCACTACCTATAACCCTATACCTAAACCTAACCCTAACACCAGACCTAGAACTACACTTAATATTTCATCTAGTGATAACTCTAGTCCTAGCACTAAACAACAACTCAGCCCTAGGCCTAATAATAACCCTTAACTTAACACAAACACTGACCCTACCCCTAGACCAAACCCTAGTCCTAATGCTGGCACTAACAGAAAACCTAATCCTAACCCAAACACTGACCCTAACCATAACACAAACCCTAGCTCTAAACCTTATCCTAACAAAAACATAACCCTAACAGTAGACCTAGGCATATCACTAACCTGAAACTAGCCATCACCATAGGCCAAAACCTCCTTCTAACTGTATCCATTACCCTAACCTAACCCAAACCCTAATGCTAACCCTAGACCTAACACTCACACTTACTCTGACCCTAATCTTCATCCTAGTCCAAACACTAGCTCAATCCCTAATCCTTAAACATAACCTAACCCAAACACAAACCCATGGCCTAAACCTAAATCCACCATGCGGCCAGCGCAATGGTTTCATTAATGAGGTTCTTGGCATAAAAGTTAGCTAGTGAGATTGAAATAAACACACAGACTCAGTTACCTTTTTCTATGACCAGGTCCGAGACGGCTCCCCTCTCTGGTTCTCACCTCTAACCGCCCGACAGGGCAGCAAGGATTACTCAGGGCTAGCAGGAGAGAAAAAGAGTGAGCACACCAGGAAGTAGCCTTTTATTGGGGAACAAGAATTTCAGGGGAGAATTCCATCCAATGAAGGTTGAAGGGGGGCTGCACCCCAAGGTCAGGGTCAGTGATTGGGCCTCCGGGGTCAGTGGTCAGTTACACCCCCACACGGACAGGTTCTCTTAACAGGAGAGGGCCAGGAAAACTCTGACACAGCCATAGCGCCTCAGTCCCTAACCGGGAGTCACCCAGTCATGTGTGAGAATGGCTCCCAACATATTCCCCCTTTCTTTTCTTAAAAATGAGGCGGCGGTTCACTCTCTGAAGTTTCTGCATTTTTGTTCTGAAGACTCACCATCCTATGGTCACAACACAGTAGAGAATTAACAGGAAAGAAAATAATCCAATAATGTACCAGGCTGAGTGTTTAAGAATATTTCCAGGGTTGAATCCATTTAACTTCTTTAATATTTGGTTAGCAAAAGAAGAAGGATCTGAAAAATAGCTCTATTATTTTGAATGTCTTGGATATGGTGATGAAGTTCCAGAATATCCAAGCTATTATTACTATTTCGTCAAATACCTAACAAATGGTTTTTAACCTTTTCCCAATCCCAGAGAAAAGCATTGTACTTGGCAGCTGTAACACACACATACTTATAATTAGCATGGCATTTAAGCCTTTCTTTAAATTTTAAGGCTGAAAATTCATTACCTATGCCAATAACAGTTGCTTCTAAGGCGTTTTTAATTTAGTTTCAATCTTTTTATCAATATTTACTTGATTACGCAGAGCCTTGGAAGTATTTTGAGCTAAATTATTAAGAAATTTTGTATGTTGAATATTTTGAGACAATGTCAGAGACGCAGAGACAGTCGATGCAATAAAAGAGACTAGCGCCAAAACACCAACAATTATAACTCTAATAGCACGTTTAGGTCTTGTCAGCTGGGCATGAATTTGCTGCAAGACTTGCAAACCAGCATACCATGGCTCGGAAATATTAGCAGGTAATAAAACGAAAGAGGGCTGATGAAGTATCAGCACTCCTTTTTTTCCATTATACCTAGTAATACAATTGGTTAGGTTACATTTTTTTACAAGTAACAATATATCTGTCATCTATCTATTTAACTTTTACATTTCCAATAATTAAAACATAAGGAGATTGGACACAAGCTCGTAAGCCATAACAAGATCCCTCTTTACAGTTCTTGTCAATAAATCTTGGTAAGGGTTTGTCTGTAAAATGTAAGAATTTTGAGGCACCAATTAAACGATAGATACCTTTTGACCACCACCTTCACTATAAGTTAAAATATTACTAAAAAATCCTGCAGGTGTCATAGCAGAATTTCTTCATAATTGTCTTTTATCAATTTTTGGAGACCAGTCTAAAATATACCCACTATCTTTAGACACCTTATGTTGTACAGGAAAGGGATTTATACAATCAATTCATTTAGGAAAGGTGCCAATCTCAATTGTAGAACTATTTGGACAGTGGTGTATCTGTGGAGGTTTTGCAGAAATTACTGGCTTGTTATGGGAAACTCCCATCTTAATTATTGATCTAATATTAGGTTTTAAGTCCTCATAAATAGAATTATTTGTGAGTCTAGGTCTACCATTCGCTGTCTTTTCTTAAATGGTACTTTCAGACAGCCAGCATGTTTATCGTGGGACCAAAACAAGGGTAATTAGGCACTGTAGCCAGAATAATTAAATCTATTCACATGATTGGGAGTAATATGAGTATCTGTAAATCCTCCCATCATGAATGAGTCATTAGTAAATACTGGAATAGATTCTCCAATCCACACAGCTGGGTGTACCAGGGGTGGATCTGGGAAAAATGTCCAGTAAGTGTCTACTTGATCCCCCTTTACCTGACAGCCCAGTAGGGCAATTACTGTTGCTACCATCATCACTGGGGTCCTGTTCTCTCCTAGGTCTCTAAGTATTTGGGAAGCCTGGGTTGTTAGCTTCTTCACGTCTTTCCATGAAATCAGCTTTTCGGCTGGGTCAATCTGGTCTTTCTTCATCCTTTTCCAATATCTACTCCTTCTTGGTAGGGGCTCCTCTGGGTCGATCCTCAGTCGCTTGAATCTGATTTCTATCTCTTCCATGTCTGATTGCACGTTCAGGCACAAAAATAGGACGAGAAGAATTTTCTGAGAAAATACAAGCATGCCCTCTGCCCCATATAATCACCGGGTCTGGGCCCTTCCACTGACCGGTCTGTAAATCTTTCCACAAAACTCTGCCTAAAGGGCCTGTTACTGAGGGAGACATTTGTCTCTCAGCAGCAGTGTGACCTTCTGCGTCACAGTTTAAAAAATTTAAAACAAACGAGGCATGATTAAGGCTATTTTGGGGAGTCATAAGCCTATCCCCCCTTTTTAGTTTTTGTAATTGAAGTTTAATAGATAAATGAGCTTGTTTTACAATGGCTTGACCTTGGGGGTTATAAGGAATTTTTGTTTTATGATTAATTTTAAACTCTTGACAAAATTGTTGAAAAGAAGAGCTTACATAAGCTGGAGCATTATCTGTTTTAATCTGTATAGGGCATCCTAAAACAGAAAAAGCTGCTAGGCAATGAGAAATTACATGTTGAGTATTTTTTTTAGTACGTGCTGTGGCAAAAATAAATCTAGAATAAGTATCTACTATGACATGCACATGACATTTTTTACCAAATTGAGGAATATGAGTTACATCCATTTGCCAGATTTGATTTGGTTTTAATCCACGGAGATTTACCCCTGATGGCAAAGATGGAGTGTGAATAACACACTTGGGGCATTGGCTTACAATCTGACGAGCTTGATCTCTAGTAATATTTTTTTTTTTTACGTAATCTAGAAGCATTTTGATGATGTAAGAAATGGGAAGCTAGTGCACAGTCATATGAAGACATCTGTTGACAAAAACCTACTAACCTATCAATTTTGTTATTACCTGAAACTAAGGGTCCTGGAAGATTAGTATGAGCCCGTATATGTCCTATGCAACATGGATATTTCCACATTAGCACTGTCTTTTGTAAATTATGAAATAATTTAAATAACTCTTGTGATGAGGTATACCCAATAACTGATGTTTCAATATTTTTAGTAACTCCAACTGCATAAGCTGTCAGAATAAATATTAATAGGCTCATATGTAAAGTAATTTAAGGCACAAATCAGAGCTTGAAGCTCTGCTTTTTGGGCAGAAATATAAGAAGTTTGTATTACCTCTGTGTGAACATGACTATAAAAACCGGCTTTACATGAACTTGATCCATCAGTGAACACCGATAAGGCTTTATCTATAGGATGTGCACGTACAATTTTTGGAAAAATAAGTGACGTTAATGATGTAAGTTGTATAATCTTATCACAAGGATAATGACTATCTATCTGGCCAGGAAAATCAGCAAAAGCTATTTGTCATGAGCTACAAGTTTGAAAAAGCCAATTAATCTGTTGTACAGAAAATGGTATAATTATGATATCAGGCTCAGATCCAATTAAAATCCTAGTTCTACCCTTAATTACTAATTGAGCTATAGAATCATGAAAAGGAATTAATGTTTTTTGAGGGGAGTGGGATAAATAAATCGACTTAATAACTCCTAATCTCTGCCATATGGCTCCTGTAGGGGTATGTTCAGTTGGAAATATTAATAAATACACCATTTCCATAGGATCAACTCTAGTAAGCTGTGCATTTTTAATTGCATGTTTAACTTTCTTTAAAATCATTTTAGCTTTTAAAGTTAGCTGACGTGGAGAGGTTGGAGAAGGATTTCCTTGTAATATCTGAAATAAAGGACTTAACTCAGAAGTAGGTAGTATTAAGAATGGCTTCAGCCATAATATCTCCTAAAAGCTTTGAAAATCATTACGGGTTTGTACGAAAACTGTTTGTTTCGCTTCGGTAAAATTAAAGATGGCGGCCCCCATGGTTGGCGCCATGACATCACATTGCGCAAACATGGCCTACTTCTTCATTTTCGGCACGGGGGCGGGCCGACCGGAAGTTTGTGTTCCGGCCAGGCAGAAATGATGACAAGGCGGGCTGATTCGCACCATCTTGATCCACCACGTGGGGTTGAGTCCTGCAATATCTATGGTCATCAGTAGATGGAGCCCTGAACTTAAAATTTCGCATGCGATACTCCCGTGCAAAATGATTGTTTTATTCCACAAACGTAACATTTTCCGCTGGTCTTTCGCCCTAAATCCTGTGGCTTTAAGGTTTCTTTTAGCGCTGCAGCTAGAGCTACAGTCTGCAAATGCATAGTGTCTACATCAGAACATAAGGGAATGAACTCAGAAACTGTGCCTTTCTTACCGTGCGGTCGGAGAATATCTTGACAGCACTTATTTGCGTTTTCAAATGCCAACTGTCTAACAGTAAACTCACTCGCCCCTGGGTCTCCGATCGACCTGTTTGTAGCCTGATACATCCGAGCTACGAAATCTGAATAATGTTCACTGGCACCTTGTCTGATCTTGGTAAGAACTAAATTGGATTGGTCCTTAGAGACTATTTGTCTCCAGGCACGTTTTGCACAATCAGTTATTTGATTGTATACTACAAAGTCATAATTTAACTGTCTTTCTAAATCAGCAAAATCACCTGTCCCTAGAAACATTTCTACTGGCGTTTCTATATTTTGTTTTCTATTTAGTTCTGCCTGTTCAGTACAAAAATCAGTCCAATAAGTTCTCCAGAGCAAGAAATCTCCCCAGCTCAGACAGGATCTGGCTACAGAAATCCAGTCGCTAGGAGGAAGGGGCTGGGAGCAAATATTATCTATCAGACTCTGTACATAAGGTGAATTTGGACCGTACGTCTCACATGCACTTTTTAGTTCCTTAATGGTTTTAAATGGGATCACAGCATGAACTCTAACTCTCTGATCTTGCTCATTAACTTGCTAAAAGACTGGAAAATGTTGGAAGCCACTAGTATCCTCCCCCAATTCCTGAGCCTTCTTAATACCTCGCTGGAACGGGGTAAGAAAAGTCATTGTTAATCCAGTGTACCTGTTAAACTGTCCTTTTAGCAGGTATTGGCCGAATTTGAATAGCCTGGGCAGGCGGTGTTAAACGCAGCCTGTCAAAATTTCTCTGTAAATCCCGAATTTCAACATCTGATTCTTCTTCCTCTGACTGTGAGACATGGTCGGACTCTGCGCTATTGCCATTTTGAAATTGGGCTTTTAAGTCACATGGCTGAGACGAACTCTGAGCCCCTCTAGAAACCTCTTCTGGATTTTCCTCTCCAGGAAGATTGTCTACCTCCCCTGGAGGGCTCTCTAGGACCTCAGAGGTATCTCCTCTCTGATGTTGTTCTCCATAATCTCCCTGCAGAGTAACCTGATTTTGCAAGTTTAAGTTTACATTATTATTAACTTTGGGCTTGGTCCCTAGTGCCTTTGTTTTTAAGTGGCTTAAGGGAAAAGGAATTAACTTAGCCTCAGGCGGATTTTCCATTTGAATAGACTTGATGGCCTGTTGAATGCCTTTTAGCAGGTCCTCAGGGGAGTACGAACTTTGGCCCACATATTTAAACAGACAAACTTCTAAAGCCCCAGGTTCTCTGAATATTATCTATGCCTCAGGTAATTCATTTGAAAGACAGACCTTTTGTAACTTTCTTCCTAATTTCTCCTAAGTATGTAAATTTGGAGACTCTTGTTCACAAAACCAAGGACAATATTCACCTACAATCTCTAAGAATTGTAATAACTGAGCTTTCTTTATCTGTTTTCCTTTCTGATTAATTATACTGTCTAAAATAGTCAGATACATTTCCTTATCCATAGAAGTTTTAGTTAATTTAACGTCTCTTTCCTTCAATATCTTAAGGTACTTTTGTGACCCAATTTGTCACCACTTTCTTTATCTTTACTTTTATTTTTATGTTTATAGCACGCTCCCACTCAATCTAGCTAATCTAGAATGCCCCCCTCGTGGGCGCCAATTCCACCATGCGTCCAGCGCAATGGTTACATTAATGAGGTTTTTGGCATAAAAGTTAGCTAGTGAGATCCAAATAAACACACAGACTCAGTTACCTTTTTCTATGACCAGGTGCGAGACGGCTCCCCTCTCTGGTTCCCACCTCTCACCACCCGGCAGTGCAGCAAGGATTACTCAGGGCTAGCAGAAGAGAGAGAGAGAGTGAGCACGCCAGGGAGTAGCCTTTTATTGGGGAACAAGAATTTCAGGGGAGAATTTCATCCCAATGAAGGTTGAAGGGGTGCCGCACTCCAAGGTCAGGGTCAGTGATTGGGCCTCCAGGGTCAGTGGTCAGTTACACCCCCACACGGACAGGTTCTCTCAACAGGAGAGGGCTGGGAAAACTCCAACACAGCCATAGCGCCTGAGACCCTAACTGGGAGTCACCCAGTCACTTGTGAGTATCACTCCGGACACCTAAACCTAACCTTAACCCTAGCCCTAATCCTAACCTTAAACCTATCCTTAGCCCTTGCTCTAAATGTACATATTACCTAACCCTAAACTTAATGATAACCCTAGTCCTAACCCTAGGTCTAACCCTACCCATTAACCTAACCCTAACCCTAACCCTAAACCTAATGACAACCCTAACCCTTACCCTAATTCTACCCTAACCCTAACCGTAGACCTGGCCATAAACCTAACCCTTGCCATAGAGCTAACCCTTGCTCAAACCATAACCATTACCAGAAACCTAACTCTAAACCTATCCTTAAACCTATCCTTAAGACAATATCTAACTCTAACCCTAACCCTATCACAAAATAAAACCCTATCCAATACCCGAATCCTAATGATAACCCTCACCCTAAACTCAACACTAACCTTTACCCTATCCGTAACTCTAACCTATACCTAACCCTAAACCTAATCCTTGCCCTAGCGTTAACCCTAGTTCAAATTCTAAACCATACCCTAAACCTAAACCTAACCCTATCCGTTTGCCTAACCCTCAATCTAGCCCTAATACTAACCATAACCCTAGCTCTAACCATATCCATTACCCTAAGCACAACCATAACCCTAAGGATAACCCTAGGACTAACATTAACCCTTTTGATAAGTCTAACCCTATTACCCTACACCTAATAAGAATCCTAAACCTAAACCTATCATTACCCTAACCAATACCTAATGCTAATTGAAGCTCTAACCCTAAACCCTAGCCTAAACCAAACACTGAACCTAATTTTTATCCTAATATTACCACTAGCTCTAAAACTTACCCTTACTCTAAACCTAACCCTTACAATGGACCTAGCCATAAATGTAAACCTCAATCGATCCCTAACTTAAGCCTAGACCTGACACTAGCCCTAACCCTAATTCTTGCCATAAACCTCAGATAAACCCTAGTCCTACTCCTAGCCCTATTACTAAACAAAACTATAATCCTAGCCCTAACCAAAATTATAACCTTAAATCTATCCCTAAAACTAGCTCTAACCCCATCCCTTCCCCTAAACATAACACTATCCCTAAACCTAAACCTAAGACAAAAAATAGGCCTAACCATAACACAAACGCTAGCCCTTATTCTTGCCCTAATTTAGCCCTAAACATACCTAGGCCTAACTAACTCTAACTCTCGCCCTAGGTGTATTCCTATTTCTCACCCTATCCCTTAACATAACCCTATCACTTGAATTTACATTAGCTCTAAACCTAGCCCTAGTCCTAATCTTATATCTAACTCTAAATCTAACCATTACCTAAGCTAAACCTCTCACTAACACAAGCCATGAAACTAATGCTAATCCTAAAACTAGCCCTAACCTAGCCCTAGCCCTACAAAACAACTGAGCCATTGCCCTAACCCTAACTTTTAACATAAACCAGAACCTAAGCCTACACCTAGCCCAAAATCTAGCTCTAATTCTAGTCATATCACTAACCCTAAAGCAAACTCTGACACTGACTCTGATTCTAACACTAATCCTAGCTCTAAACATCACTCAAAACCTAAACCTAACCCTAACCCTAGACTTAGCCCTAACCCTAACCCTAAAACTAGTTCTAATCATTTCCCTAGTTCTAACATTAGCTGTAGCCCTAAAACTAGCCCTAACCTAACCCCAAACCTATCCCTAATTGGAACTCTATCACTACCTTTAACCCAAACCATACCCCTAATTCTAGCCCTAACCCTTACCCTAAACCTAAACCTAACACTAACCCTTGCCAGAATCCAAAATCTAACCCTAACCCTAGTCTTAATCCTAACCATAAACCAAGACCTAACTCTAGCTGTATTCCTATCCATTACCTTAATCCTAATCCTAACCTTAATGCTAACCCAAGGATAACCCTAAACCTATTCCTAACACTAAATCTATACATTACCCTAAACCGAACCTGAACCCTAAACCTAACCATATCCATTAAACCTAATCCTATCCCTAATAATCTTAACCCGAAAACTCTCTCTAACCATAATCCTAGGCCTGACATTATCCCTAGCCCTAATGAAGTGCTAACCCTAAAACAAACTCTAGCACTAATTTTAGCCAAAATCTTAGCCTTAATCCTAAACCTAAACCTAAAAATAGACCTACTTCTAATTTTAACCCTTGCCCTAGTTCTAAAGCTAGCTATAACATCATACCTAACCATAACCAAAACCATAAGCATAGCCCCAGCCATAAACGTAGGCTAAGACTTAATGTTAAGCATAGCTTTAGTCTTACACCTACTTAAGCCCTAATTCTAACCCTAAATCTAATCCTAACACTATGACTAACTCTAAATCTAGCCCTAGCCCTATCCCTAGTTCTAACCCTATCCCTTATGATAACTCAAACCCTAGCTCTAACCCTAGCCCTGAATTTCACCCTAAACCTAGATCTAACCCTAATTCTATATCTAGCCCTAACCCTAAGCCTAAAGCATACCCTAACACTAGCTCTAACCCTAATGCTAATTTTAAAACTAGCCCTAACCCTAGGCCTATCTCTCAAGCAAAACTGATTCAAAGCACTGACCCTAACACTTAACCTAAATCAAACCTTAACACTAAACATGACCCTATCCCTAGGCCTTATTTGAGTCCTAACCCTAACCCTAGATCTAATACTAATTCTGATTCTGACCGTAACACTAACCCTTGATCTAGACATCACCATATCCCTAAACCTAATCCTAAAAATAGATCTCGCCCTTAACATAAACCTAAAACTAGCGCTAATCGTAATGCCAGTTCTTACATTAGCCATAGCTCTAAACCTAACACAAAACCTAGCCCTAATCCAAGCCCTAAACCTAACTTTAACCCTAACTCTAACCCTGGCCCTAACCCTAACCTTATCCCTAGTCCTAATCTTAGCTCTTATCCTATTTCTTACACTTAGTAAAACCCTCACCCTATTGCTACACTAGCCTATCCCTAATTATATCCCTACCCCAAATCCTAATTCTATTACTAGTCCTAACCCTAGTCCTCACTCTAGCTCTAAAGTTAACCTAAACCCTAACCCAAACCCTGACCCTTATTCTGACCCGAACACTAAACCTAGGTTTAAACCTGACCCTAACCCTTATCTGAAACCTAACTTTAGCCCTACCAGTAACCCTATACCTAAACCTAAAACTAACACTAGCCCTAGACTTAAACTAATGCTAAATATATTGATAACCCTTGCCTTAGCCCTAAAAATAACCCTTAATCTAAAGCAAACACTTACCCTACCCCTAGACCTAACACTAGTCATACTTCTAGACCTAACCCTAAACTTAATCCTAACCTGAAACCTGAATTTTATCTTAAAAAAACTAGATCTAAACCTTATCCTATCCCAAAAACTAACCCTAATACTACACAAACTCTAAATTTAGCCATAACCATAACTCTAGTTCTTAAATTACCCATATACCTAACACTAGCGCTAAACCTCACAAAAAACCTAACCCTAATTACAGCCCTAAAACTAACCCTAAGCATAACTCTAACCCTAAACCTAGCTCTAACCCTAACCCTAACCTTAACCCTCATTTTATTCCTAACCCTAGCTCAAACCCTAAATCTCACTCTAAACATAACCCTAGCCCAAAACCTAAACTTCACCCTAAGCCTAGCCCTAATCCTAACTGTAACCATAGCCCAAACCCTATCCATAACTCTATCTCTTACACTAACTTTAACCCTAAAACTAATGCTAAACCTAGCCCTAACCTTAACCCTAACCCTACCCTAGCCATGATTGTAACCCTAACCCTCGCCCTAGCCCTAAACCTAGCTCAATCCCTAACCCTTACACTTAACCTAAACCTAACACTAACCAAACGCTTAGGCCTAACCCTAACCTCAGCCCTAAACCTAACGTTAAACCTAGCCATAACCCTAGCTCTAACCCTACCCATTACCCTAACACTAAACTTAACCCTAATGATAACTCTAGACCTAAATCTAACCTACCCTAACCCTAAAAAAAAACAAACCCTAAAACTAACAGTGAACCTAAACCTAACCCTAAATCTAAGCTAGCTAAAACCCGAACCCTAATTCTAAACTTAAACCTAACGCTAACCTATTCCTAAACCTATCTTCACCCTGACATCTAAACTGATTACCCTAGCCTGAATTATAACACTAGCCCTAACTGTAAACACTAACAATGACCATAACCCTAGAACAAACCCTAAATTAACCTTAGCCATAGTAAGAATTCTAGATCAAACCCTAAACCATACCCTAAACCTAATCCTAACACTATCCCTAGTGCTACCCCTGACCCTAACTCTAACTCTAGCCCTAATCCTAAACATAACCCTAGGTCTAACCCTATAAATTACCCTAATAATAACCATAATTCTAATGCTAACTCTAGGCCAAAACCTAAACCTATCACAAACCCTTACTATATCCATTACCTTAAACCTATCCTGAATCCTAAACATAACACTATCCATTACCCGAACCCTAATTCTAACCTTAATGCTAATTTGAGGCTTAACCCTAAAACTTAACCTAACCCAAACCCAAAGCTTGACCCTGACCCTAATAATATCACAGATCTTAATCTGACCCTTTCCCTAAATGTAACAATTTAACTTTACCTAGCCATAAACCTAACCCTAAAAATTTCCCTAACTATAAACGTAGACCTGACTTTAGTCCTAGCCCTAATTCTTGCCCTAAATCTAATACAACCATAGCCCTAATCCTAGCCTTAAATCTATCCTTAATGCTAAAAATAACCATAACCCTATCCCTAACCTTAAAGCTAATCATAAAACTAGCCCTAATCCTAACCATAGCACTAAAACAAAACCAAGCAACAGGCCTAACACTAACCTTAACTTAAACCAAATCCTAGCACTACACCTAGATCTAACCCTAGCCATAATTTGAGTCCTAATCATAACCTTAAAAATAACCCTGAAGACCTGACTCATATCCTAACACTTATCCTAGCTCTAAACACCACCCTAAACTTGAACTGAACCCTAACAGTAACCCTAGCCCTAATTCGATTCTTAACCCTAACCCTAACCCTAAAACTAACTCTGCACTGACTGATATCCTAAAACGATCCCTAGCTATAAATATCACCCTAATCTTAAACCTAACCCTAACCCTTTACCTATCCCTAACCCTAACCCTAAAACTAACCGTAATTTTAACCCTAGTAATTATATTAGCCATTGCCCTAACCCTAGTCTTAAACCTCACACAAAATCTAGCCCTAATCTTAGCCCTAAACCTAGCTTTAACACTAACCATAAATCTAGCCTTAGCCCTAACCCTATCCCTTACCTTGAGCAAAACCTTAAACCTAATGGTAACCCCAGACCTATCCCTAATCCTTAGGCAAACCAAATGTTAAATCAATTAATATTCCTAACCCTAGATCTCATTCTAGCTTTAACGTTATCCCAAACCCTTACCCTAACCCTAACCCTAATTCTGACCATAAAATAAACCCTAAACCTAAATCAAACCCTAACATAAACCCTAACCCTAAACCAAACCCTAACACTAGCCCTACTTTTGAACTTATACCTAAACCTAACCAACCACTAGCTCTAGACCTAAACCTAATCCTAAATCTAGCCTTAACTCTAGCTCTAGACCTAAACAAAATTCTAGACTTGCCCTAACAAAGACCTTTACCTAACCCAAACACTAACTCTACCCCTAGACCTAAACGTAGTCCTAATTCTGCTTTAACCTAATTTTAACTCTAACCCAAACACTGACCTTACCTTTAACACAAATCTACCTCTACACCTGAAAATAACAAAACCTAAACCTAATTCTAGATCCAGCCTTAACCCTAACCCTATTACTAGCCAAAATCATAACCCTTGTTCTTACATTTCCCAGAGCACCAACCCTAGGCCTAAACCTAACACTAAACATAGAGCTAAATTTAGGCCAAAACCTAGTCTTAAGCATAACCCTAACCTAGCCCTATACCTAACCCTAGCCCTCGCCTTAGTCTTAAGAGAGCTCAAAGGCTAACCCTTACCCTAAACATAAACCTAGACCTATTCAAAACTCCCACAATATACCTATCCTCAATCCTAAACTTAACCTAGTCCTAAACCTAGCTCTAAACCAACCCATTACCCTAACCCTAAACCTAACCTTATTGATAATCCTGCCCCAAAATATGATGTTAATTCTAACCCGAACCAGAAAAATAACCATAGATATAACCCTAAATTTAACACTCAGTATAGCCCTAAATCTAGCTCAAACCATAAACCATAAACATAACCATAGCTCTAATCCTAACCTATAACTAATTCTAACTCTAAACCAAAATCTAAACCTAACTTAACCCTATCTGTTATATTAACCCTAACCCTAACATTAATGATAACCCTAGCCCTAATTCTAAACCTTACCCTGAACCTACTGTAATCCTATTTTTAGACCTAACCCTAAACCAAGCTGTAAACCTAGCTCAAAACCTAAACTTTATGCTAAACATAACCCTTAACCTAAACCTAACCCTAGTTCCAACCCTAACTCTAACCCTAACTCAAGGCATATTCCTAACCATAACTCTAATTCTAAACTAAGCTCTAACCCTATCAATTACCCTAACCATAACCCTTAACCTAGTGATAACCTTAAGCCTAACCCTAGCCCTATCACTAACGCTAACCGAATCATTTACCCTAAACCAAATCTGAACCTTAAAAAAAATCCTTAATTATACCCTAACCCTAACCCTAATGCTAATTTGAGATTTAAACTTAAATTCTTACCTAAGCCAAATCCTAACTTTATTAATTCCCTGAGCTCTAAACCTGACCCTTACTCTAAACCTAACCCTTACACTAGACGTAGCCATAAGCCTAACCCTAAAACTATCTTTAACCATAAATCTAGACCTGATATTAACCCTAACACTTATCCTAGCCCTGAATCTAAGACAAACACTAGCCTTCATTCTAGCCCTGAACCTATCCTTTATCATAACCCTAACCCCAACCCTAGCACTAACCCTAATTCTAACCCTCACCCTACATCTAAAACTAGCTATAATGCAATTATTATCCTAAACTTAAAACTAACCCTATCCCTATCGCTACACCTAAGCTGAACACTAACCCTAGACCTAATTCTAGCACTAATGTAACTGTATCCCAAAACCTAACTCTAATTTTAGCCCTATCACTACCTCTAACTCTCATACTAGCCCTATCCCTAGTTCTTACCCTATTCCTTACCATCACTCTAAACCTGGCCCTAACCCTTGCCCTATCCTTAAACCTAGCCTAATCCTAGATCACTAATACTAACCCTAGCACTAACTCTAGCCTTAATCCTAACACTAACCATTGCTCTAATCCTAGCTTTAACTTATTGCTAACTGTAACCCTAACTCTAACTCTAGCCCTAAGACTAAGCCTAACTCTAGCCCTAGACCTATTTCCATTACCAACCTTATCTATTGCCTAACACTAACACTAGCCCTAACCTTAGTTCTAATCCTAGACCTAGCCTTAAAACTAGAACTAACCATAACTCTAAATCTAACCCTAACTCTAAACATAAACCTCACCCTAACAGTAGCCCTCACTCTAATTCTAATTTGAAAACTAGTTCTAACCCTATTCATAGCCCCCCAAATCTGAACTATAGCCATAATCCTAACCTTTAACATAAACCAAATCCTAAAGCTACATGTAGTCCTAACCCTATCCCTACATCTAATACTGACACTGACTCTGACCCTAAAACTAACCCTACCTCTTAATATAACCCTAATACTAAAACTAACCTAAACACTACACCTAGCCCTAATCCTAACCCTAAACTATCTCTAACCTTAAAGCTACTTCTTACATTAGCCATAGCCCTAACCTTAACACAAAACCTAGCCCTAATCTGAGCCTTAACCCTAGTTTAACTCTAACCCTAACCCTAACACTAACACTAACCCAAACCCTAGTTCTAAACCTATTCCTTATCCTAAGCCAAACTTTCACCCTAGTTTTAACCCCAATCTTTAGATTACCCCAAACCTTAACTCTATTACCATTCCTAAACCTAGCCCTCATTCTATCTCTAACCCTAACCCGAAGCCTAAGCATAACCCTGATCCCTATTCTGACCTAACACTAACCCAAGGTCTAAGCCTGACCTTAACACTAAACTGAACCCTAACACTAGCCCTACAAGTAAACCTATACCTAAACCTAACCATAACACTAGCACTAGACCTAAACTTAATACTAAATATAGCCATAATTCTAGCCCTAGTCCTAAACAAAAACATAGCCCTAGCCATAAAAAAGCATTAACCTAACACAAACACTAACCCTACCCCTAGACCTAACCCTAGTTCTAATTCTGGCACTAACAATAAACCCAATGCTAACTCGAACAGTGACACTTACCCTAACAGAAACCCTAGCTTTAAACCTTATCATAAACCAAAGTTGAACCTCACACTAGACATATCTATAACCCTTACTGACAAAACTAGTCATAACCATAATTCTAACTCTTACATTACCCATAGCCCTAACACTAGCCATAAAACTCACACAAAACCTAGTCCTAATATAAGCCCTAAACGTAGACCTAAGCATAACCCTAAAACTAACCCTATCACAAACCATAAACTTAATGCTTACCCTAGCCCTAACCCTAGCTCAAACTCTAACACTTACCCTAAACATAATCCTAGCCCTAACCCTAAATCTAACCCTAATCCTGTACCTAATTCTAACTGTAAACATAGCCCAAATCCTAGCTCTAACTTTATCCATTACCTTAAACATAAACCTAACCCTAATGCTAACCCTAGCCCTAATTCTAACCCTAACCGTAGCCATAACTCTAAACCTAAGCCTTGCCCTAGCCTTAACCCTAGCTCAAACCCAATACTTGCCCTACACCTAACCCAAACACTAACCCTAGGAGTAACCCAAACCCTAGCCCTAATCCTAACCTTAACCTAATTTCTAACACTGGCACTAAACCTATCCATTACTCTAAACATAAGCCTAAACCAAATGCTAACCCTAGGCCTATCCCTAACCCTATCCCTAACACTAACCTTATACATTACTCTAAACCTCACCTGAACTGTAAACCTATCTCTATCCATTAATCTAACCCTAATCCTAAACCTAAAGCTAATTTGAGCCCTAACCTTAAACCTTAACCCAAACCAAACCCTAATGCAGACTCTGACCCTAATAATAACAAAGCTCTAAAGCTGAACCCTACCCTAAACCTAACCCTTACACTAGACCTAGCCATAAACCTATCTCTATCACTATCCATTACCATAACCCTAGAACTGACATCAGCCCTAGCCATAATCCTAACACTAGCCCTAACAAAAACCCTAGTTCTCATCCTAGCACTAAATCTAGACTTAATCCTAACCTAAAAGTTTACCCTAGCTTTATTCCTAACTTTAACCCTTGACCTAGCCCAGAACCTAGCAATATAACCCCATTGCTTCCCCTAAAAGTAAACTTAACCATAACGCTAACCATAGGCCTAACTCTAACACTAATTGTAGCACTAATCCTATCCCTATTTGAACCCTAACTTTAACTCTACCCCTAACCCTACCCCTAAAACTAACTTTAACTCACACTGTAGACCTATTTCTATTTATAACCCTATTAATTACCGTAACCCTCACAATAGCCCTAACCCTAGCCATAGCCCTAACCCTAGATCTAACCATAACTCTAAATCTAACCCTAATCTTAAGCTTAAACCTAACACTAGACCTACCCCTAACACTAACCCTAACATTAACCCTATTTGTAACCCTAGCTCTTACATTAGCCAATGCCCAAAAAATAGCCCTAACCCTAAAAGAAAAACTAACCCTAATTCAAGATTCATACCTATATTTAACACAAACCCTAACTCTAACTCTAGATCTAAAACTAGCTCTAAGCCTATCCCTTAACCTAAGAAAAGCCCCAACCCTAATGGTAACCCTAGACCTCTCTCTAATCCTTAGCCTAACAAAAATTCTAACCCTATTAATAGTCCTAATGCTAGTCCTCATTCAAGCTCTAACTCAATCCCAAACCCTAACGGTAGCCCTGACCCCTATTCTGACCCCAATACTAACCTTAGGCCTAAAACCTTAGGCCTAACCCTAGACCAAACCCTAACACTAGCCCTAGACCTAAACCAATCTTAAATGTAGCCTTAACTCTAGACCTAGTGCTAACAATAATCCTTAACCTAACTCAAACACTAACCCTACCCCTAGACCTAAACCTAGTCCTAATTCTAGCTATAACACTAACTCTAACTCTAACCTAAACTCTGACCCTCCCTTTAGAGTAAACCTATCTCTAAATCTGATCATACCACCAAATCTAAACCTAACACTAGACCTAGCCATAACCCTAACCCTACAACTAGCCTTCAACATAACCCTAGTTCTTACATTACCCATAACTCTAACCCTAGGCCTAAACCTAACACAAAACCTAGAGCTAATTCTAAGCCTAAACCAAGCCTTAAGCATAACCCTAACCCTAACTCTAGCCCTAACCCAAGCCTAACTCTAGCCTTAGTCCTAACCCTAGCTCAAAGCCTAAACATTTCACTAAACATAAACCTACACCTATCCCTCAATCTAACCCTAACCCTAGCCCTAATTCTAACCTTAACCCTAGCCCTAAACCTAGCTCTAAACTTACCAATTTCTCCAAACTTAAACCTAACCTTATAGATAATCCTAGGCTTAAACCTAAACTTAAACCTAACTGGAAAACTAACCCCAGACCTAACCTGAAATCTCATACTTGCCATAGACCTAACCCTAGTTCAAACCATAACCCTTACTATAAACCTAAACATAACCATAGCCCTAGCTCTAAGCCAAAACCTCAATCTAACTTTAAACATAGCCCTAAATCTACATCTAATCATATACATTACCCTAACCCTAACCATATCCCTAATGATATCCCTACCCCTAATCCTAACCCTAACCCTCTGAGTACTATAATCTTATCCCTATAAATAACCCTAAACCTAACCCTCACCCTATCCCTAACCCTAGCTCAAACCTAATCCTGTGGTTGGAGATGAGGCTCAAGTGGTGGTGCATTCATCTCGCAGGCATGGGGCACTAGGCTCGATCCTCAGCACCACATAAAGATGTTGTGTCTGCCAAAAATTAAAAAAAGAAAAAAGGTCTCTCTCTCTGTCTCTCTCTCTCTCTCATAAAAAATACACCCAATCCTTATGCTAAACATAACCCTAAGCATATCCCTAGTTATAACCGTAACCCTAACCCTAATTCAATACCTATTCCTAACCATAAAACTACTCCTAAACTTAGCTCTAAACTGATTCATTATACTAACGATAACCCTAATGTGAAACCTAGGAATAACCTTAACCCTATCACTAACCCTAACCCTATCAATTTCCTTAAACCTAATGTAAACTCTAAACTAAACCCTATCATTACCCTAAGCCACACCCTAATGCTAATTCAATCCCCAATCGTAAACCCGAACCTCAACTAAACTCTAACACTGACCCTGACCCTAATAAATCACCTAGCTGAAAAGTTGACCCTTACCCTAAACCTAACCCTTACATTACACCTAGCCATAACATTAATGCTAAAACTATCCCCAACGGTAAGCCTAGACCTGAAATTAGCCATAGCCCTAAACCTAATACAATCCCTTAGCCCTAAACCAAGCCTTAATCCTAACCCTAAACCTAACCTAAGGCCTAATCCCAAAACTAACCCTAGTCCTAATCTTAGACCTAATTTAGTCCTATTCCTAACCCTATCTCTAGCTGTAGCCCTAAGACTAATTCTAACTCTCACCCTAGCCCCATCCCTAGTTCTAAACCTATCCCTTATGGGAACCCTAATTCTAGCCTTAACCCTAGCCCTATCATCAGCTATAGTCCTAACCTAGATCTAATTTTAACTGTAAATCAAAACGTAACCTTAAGCCTAAACCTAAACCTAACCCTAATTTTAAATCTAACTTAAAACCTAGCCCTAAAGCAAACCAAGCCATAGCCCTAACCCTAAACTGTAACCTAAACCAAACCCTAACCCTAACCCTAACCTTAGCTCTAATTGTAGTTTTAAGCTGAAAACTACATCTAACACTGATATGACTCTGACCATAATACCAACCCTAGTCTAAATATCACCCTAACCCTAACTCTAAACCTATCACAAGACCTACCACTCAACCTAACCCTAAATTTAGCTCTAATAGTAAGTAACCCTGGTACTTATATTAGCCTCACCCTTAAGCCTAGCACTCACTTAACCTAAAATCTAGTGCTAATTCCAAGTCATAACCAGAGTTTTAACACTAACCCTAACCCTAATCATGGCCCTAATCAAAAACCATAACCCTAGCCCTAACCCTAGCTCTAACCCTATCCATTGCTGCAACCATAATCCTAGGCCTAAGCCTAACCCTATCCCTAATTCTAAAACTATGCATTATTCTAAACCTAAACCCTAAACCTCACCCTATCATTTCACTAACATTAACCACAATGCTAATTCCAGCCCTAAAACTTAACCTATCCCAGTCTTCTAAACCAGACCTTGAGCCTAATAATACCCCCTGCTCTAAACCTGACCCTAACCCTAAACTTAACCCTTACATTACATGTAGCCATAAACCTAACCCTAAAACTATCATTAACCATAACTCTAGATCTGCTATTAAACCTACTCCTAATCATAGCCCTAACCCTAAAACAAACCATAGCCCTTATACTATCCCCAAATCTAGCCTTAATCATAACCCTAACCCTAATCATAGCCCTAATGCTAATTCTAAACATCACCCTATCTCTAAACTTAATGCTAATCCTATTCCTAACCCTGATTCTTAACCTAACCCAAACGCTAACCCTATTACTAGTCCTAACCCTAGTCCTAATTCTAGCTCTAATCATATAAAAATACTAATCCTAACCCTCTTATTCCAACACTAACACAAATCATAGGTCTAAATCTGAATCTAACCCTAAACCGAACCCTAACTCTAGCCCTAGATCTAAACCTAACCCTAATCTATCAATAACTCTAGCCTAGACTTAAGAAAAACTTAGCCCTAGCCGTAACAATAATCCTTAGCCTAAAGCCAAACACTAACCTTTCCCGTAGACTTAACCCTAGTCCTAATTCTTGCTTTCACATTAACCATAATCCTAAACTGAACAATGACCCTGACACTAACACTAAACCTAGCTCTAAACATCACCCTAACACTAAACTTAACCTTAATACTAAACTCTAACATTAACCCTAAAACTAGCCTTAATTGTAAAATGTTCTTACATTTGCCACAGCCCTAACCTATTGCAAAACCTAGCCCTAACCCAAGCCCTACCCTAGCTTTAACCCTAAAGATAACCATAACCCTAACCTTAGCCCAAACCCTAAACCTAAGCCTATCACTACACCTAATCCTAAGCATAACACTAGTCCTATCACTAGCTCTAACCCTATCCATTACCCTAATGATAAAACTAACACTTCTGCAAACCATAGGCCGAACCCTAATCCTATTCCAAAACCTAAACCTATCCATTACCCTACATCTAACCTGAACTCAAAACCTAAAACTATCATTAACCAATCCCTAACCATAATGATAACTTAACCCTAAACCTTAACCTAATAAAAATCTTAACACTGACCCTGACTCTCATAGTTCTAAGCCTGACCCTAACAAGAAACCTGACCCTTACAATAGACCTAGCCATACCTAACCCTAAAACTCTCCCTAACTGTAACCCGAGACCTAACATTAGCCCTAGCTCTAATCCTGGTCCTAATCCTAACACAAACTTTAGCCCACATCCTAGACATAAACCTTGCCTTAATCAAAAAAATAAGCCTAACCATAAACCTAAGGCTAATCCTCACTCTAGTCCTAAAAGGAGCTAAAATCTGATCCCTTAACCTAAACCTAACCCTAACCCTAAATCTAAGACTAACCTTAGCCCTAAACCTAGGCCTAACCCTAATACTAACCCTAGTCCTATTCCCAGCCCCAATTTAGTCCTATGCCTAACCCAACCCTAATCCTAGCCCTAAGACTAAATCAAACTCTCGCCCTAACCTTATACCCAGTTCTAACCCTGTCCCTTACTATCACCTTAAACCTAGCCCTAAACTTAGCCCTAATCCTAGCCCTAACCTTAGCCCTACCTCAAAGCCTAGATCTAAACCTAACTCGAAATCTAACCCTAAACCTAAGCCTCAACCTCACACTAACACTACCCGTAATCCTAACATTATTCTTAAAACTAGCCCTAACTCTACCCCTAGCCCTAAAACAGAACTTAATCATAACCCTAACCCTGTCACTTAACCTAAAGCAAACCCTAGTCCTACACTTAGCCCTAATCCTCTCTCTAATTCTAATCCTAAACCTGATCTGAAAACTAATCTGGACCTGACTCTGATCCTTACATTAAACCTAGGTTAAACATCATCATAACCATAAACTTAACCGTAACTCTATACCTAGCCCTAACCCTGACCCTATCACTAGCTCTAACCATAACGCTATTTTTTACATTAACCATAGCCTTAACCCTAGCCCTAACCTAACCCAAAATCTAGCCATAATCTGAGTCCTAAACCTAGCTTTTATAATAATTATTATTATTATTTTAATTTTTGGTGGACACAACATCTTTATTTTATTGGTTTGTGGTGCTGAGGATTGAATCCAGCGCCCCACTCATGCCAGGCAAGCACGCTACTTCTTGAGCCACATCCCCAGCCCCTAAACCTAGCTTTATCTCTAAACATAAATGTACGCCTAACACAAACAAAAGGCCTAATCCTATACATAACCCTACCCATAATCTTAGGTCTAACCTTATAAATTACCCTAGTGATAACCCAAACCTTGTGCTAACCCTAGGCCTAACCGTAACCATATCCATTTCACTAAACCACACCTAAACCCTAAACCTAACCCTTTCATTACTTTAACCATAGACTTAATGATAATTCAAGCCCTAAACCTAAACCCTAACCTAATGCAAACCATCACTTTTATTCTGAACCTAATAATAACCCTAGCTCTAAAACTAACCCTTAGTATAAACTAAACCCTTACACTGGAACAAGCCATAAACCTAACACTAAATCTATCCCTAACTGTAACCCTAGACCTGACATTTGCCCTAGCCCTAATACTAGCCCTAACCCTAACACAAACATTAGCCCTCACCCTGGCCCTAAACCTAGCTTTAATCATACCCTAACCCTAATCCTAGCCCCAGTCCTAATACTAACCCTTGCCCTAGCTGTCAACCTAGCTATAACCCAATCCATTACCCTAAACATAACTCTGACTGTAACCCTAACCCAATGCCTAAACCTAACCCTAACACTATCCCTAATTTAGCTCTATCCCTATCCCTAACCCTAAACCTTACCCTAGCCCTAAGACTAACTCTAACTAAGACTAACCCTATCACTAGGGTTAGCCCTAAGACTAACCCTATCACTACTTCTAACCATATCCTTTACCATAATCCAAAACCTAACTGAAGTCCTAGTATTAACCCTTGCCCTATCCTTAACCCTAGCCCTAATCATAGATAAAAAAACTAACTCTAAATCTAAAGTAACCCGAAGCCTAAGCCTAACCTTTATAAATACATTTATATTTAGACTCTGTGTCTATAGATGTTGGCTTCAAATATTACTTAGAATATTGTCATTAGTTTCATTAAAGGCATACCATTTTCAGTGGTGTATAGAGAACTGAGGGTCAGGGGTAGGATGCTATGTTAAGGGAGAAAGATGTAAAGGGATGGGATTGATCTAAGTAAGCAAATTTGCTGGAGAACTATAATTAATAGACAGGGAGAATTTATGGAAGAATGTATAAGTTCAAACTCCTTATCTGTATTCATAAAATTACCCTATGTATAAATAGTAAAAGTTAGAAGGCTGAAAGTGGGATAGAGGGAGAATGAAAAAACAACAAGGAAAGAGAGAAAGAGAGTGAGAAAGAAAATAAAAGCAAATAAAGGAGTGGTGAGGTGGGGGCCTATGCAATTCCTCTATATGATACTATTCTGGTAATTCAGTTCTTAAAATCCAACTTCATGGAAAGATCTTGGTTTCACATATTTTGAGGTTGTGAGGACCACAGAGAGAAGGGTAGAGGAGAATAGATGAGAAGAGCAAGAAAAAAAAAGTAAGAAAAAAAGTCTCTCTGAACTCTGTTTTCTTTTGTTGCAGTAGGTGGAGTTTTCTATTTCTAGCTTGAGTCTCTGTGCTCAGGGTTGTGGAGGTAGCCAGGGTGAGACGTCTTGCTTCTACCTGGATCCTCCATACTCAGCCTCTGAATTGAAAACCAGGTGTTTGTAGTTTCTGTTCCGCATTGATAGCTAAATCCCCAAAAAGCTTGTGAGAAAAATCTTGATTATCACAGCTGGAGGTAGGGGAGTTGGAAACATGGCACCTGATAAGCTGCAGAGCCCAGCTTGTAGCCACACCCACCAATAGATAGTAAGATTTTGCAAGATGGATTCCATTTATTACACATGTATGGTGTTTGGTGAGTTGGGTGTTTCTAGAGTGACCTTGGGCTGTGTCCAGAGTTCAGTCTGGTGACCCACAAGCAAAGCCTCTGTGTTCTGCGCTGTCTTCCATCTGTGAAGAGAGTGCCCCTGTGGCTGAGACTGCTGTCTGCACCCAGAGCAACTGTGCATCTGAGCCTTCCATCTGTGCCAAGAGCACCCATGCAGCCCTAGTTTTCTTCAAATTTCTATGATACTGGGCAGGAATTATCTTTTACTTAGCCTTACTATGCTCCACAGATTTGGGCCTTGTTGGTTCAATGGTTCGCTCTCAGGAACAGTTTGCATTTTAAGGATTCCCTTCATTTTGGCTTATTGATGTGAATAAAAATTGATCTGGAAATCAAACAGCTTTGTCAGGACTGCTTGAAACTTCACACACTCAGTTCTTGGTGGGCACTTTCTGGTTTCTTTCTTTTGAAGGTACACCAAAGATGAAGCATGCAAAAGCAACTGTATCTGAGAGCCCTTAAGGAGAAAACAGAGAAAGTTGTATGTACTGAAATAAATCTCCCAACAATTTGATCAGATATCTTTGATACTGTGCAGTATTTATCTCTTAGCTTGCTCCACTAGGCTCCCCAAGGTTGGCACTTCTAGGATCTTTGGTTCTCTAAATAGGTAAGGGTTAGTGTTATGGTTAGGATTAGGGCTGGCTTTAGAGCTAGTGTTAGGTTTAGAGTTTATTCTGTTCAAATTTCTTTGATACTGTGAAGATTTATCTTTTACCTAGCCTTACTATATGCCCCAGTTTTGGGCCTTCTTGGTTCAATGGGTCACTGTTAGGAATAGTTTTTTTTAATATCTCACTTTATTTTGTCCTATATGAGTAAATGTAAATGGAGCTGGAAATCAGAGGGTTGGTGCTATCTGGTTTAATCTTTACATACTCAATCAGTTGTATGTGGTCACTCTCTGGTTTCTTCCTTGTGAAAGTAGCCATAAGCTGAAGCATGCAAAACAAATTTATCCAAGAGCACTTTAGGAGAAAACAGGGCAATATGCATATTCTGAAATACTTCCCACAATTATTTGGTCAGAATTTTTGATATTGTTTAGGATTCATCAGTAAGCTTGCCCCACTAGTCTCCCCAAGTGTGAAGCTTTTATGATGAAATGTGCTCTTAACAGGTTAGGCTTAGGGTTATGGTTAGAGTTAATGCAAGTGCTAGAACTAGTGTTAGGGTTAGAGTTTTTTTTTAATTTTTTTGATACAGGGCAGAATTTATATTTTCCAATTCTTAGTATACTCCCCATGTTTGGGCCTCCTAGTTAAAAGGGTTTGCTTTCAGAAGCAGTTTTAATTATTATGTTTCACTTCATTTTGCCCTATAGGGTGAATGGAAATGGAGCTGGACTTAAACAGGGTTTGTTTTGTTGCTTGGAACTTCACAAACTCAATCAGTTCTAAGTGCAAATTCTCTCATTTGTTTCTTGTGGAAGTACCCCAAAGCTGAATTAGAAACAACCAGCTTTATCTTTGAGCACTTTGGGAGCAAGCCTCGGTTTTTCACATGGATTACTTTGATACTGTACAGGAGTCATTTTTTTTTTGTCTTAGTAGGATCTGCAAGTTTTGGTTTTCAAGGTTTGCCAGTTCACTATCCTGAACAGTTTGAATTTTTAGGTTTCACTTTATTATGGCCTATAGATGTGAATGAAAATGGAGCCTGAAATCAAACAGCATTAGTACTAGCTGCTCGAAAATTCACACACTTAATCAGCTCTCTGTGGGCACTCTCTGGGTGTTCCTTGTGAAAATACCTTATACTGAAGCATAAAAAAATAATTTATCCAAGAGCAAATTAGGAGAAAATAGGAAAATATGAACCTATTGAAATACCTTCCCCAATTATTTGTTCAGATTTCTTTGATATTGCACAAGATTCATCTATTAGCTTGCCTCTCTGGGCTCATTTATTTGGGGACTACTATGATTAATAGTTCTCTAAACAGGTAAGGTTAGATTTAGTATTAGGTTATGGCAAGGATTGAAGCTAGTGTTTTGTTAGATTTAGTTTTGTTCAAATTTCTTTGATACTGGGCAGGATTTAATTTTTACTTAGCCTTACAATATTCTCTAGGTTTGGGCCTCTTGGGTCAAGGGTTTATTCTCCGGAACAGTTTGTATTTTAAGTTTTCATTTTATTTTTACCTATGCATGTAAATGGAAGTGGAAATCCAATAGGGTTTGTCCTAGCTACTTCAAACCTCACACACTCAATCAGTTTTCTATGGACATTCTCTGGATTATTTCTTGTAAAAGTAGCACTAAGCTGAAGCAAGCAAAGCAACTTTATGTGAGAGCAGTTTAAGAGAAAACAGGGCAATATGCATGTGCTGAACTACCACCCCTTTTATTTTGGTCAGATTTCTTTGATATTGTGAAAGATTCATCTTTTATCTTACCCAACTTGACTTCCCAAGTGTGATAATTCTAGGATCAAAGGGACACTAAACAGGTTAAGGTTAGTGTTAGGTTAGTGTTATGACTAGGATAAGAACTAGTGTTAAGGTAAGAAATAGTTTTGTTTTCAAATTTGTATGATAATGTGCAGGATTCATCATTTTCCTATTTTGACTGTACTCCAAATATTAAGGTCTCCTACATAAAGGGTTTGCTTTCAGGAACAGTTTCAAATTTCATGTTTCTCTTATATTTGCACTATAGGGGTGAATGGAAATGAAGCTGGAAATTGAACAGGGTTTGTGATAGCTGCTTGAAACCACACACACTCCATCAATTTTCAGTGAGCATAATCTGATATTTCCCATGGAAGCAGCCATAATATGAAGTTAAAGAAACAGCTTTATCTATGAGTGCTTTAGGAGCAAGCAGAATACCCATGTACTGAAAGAGCTTCAAATTTTTGTTGAATTAATTTGATACTGTACAGGATTCATCCTTGACCTAGCCTTAGTAGGCTCCCCAAATTTGGTTCTTCAACGTTCAATGGTTCAGTCTCAGGAACAGTTTGAAGTTTTAGGTTTCACTTCATTAGGGCCTATAGGTGTGAATGGAAATGGAGCTGGAAATCAAACAGGGTTGGTGCTGGCTGCATGAAACTTCACACACTCAATCAGCTCTCTGTGGGCACTCTTTGGTTTTTCTTTGTGAAAGTACCTTAAGCTGAAGGATGAAAAAACAATTTTTCCTTGAGCACTTTAAGAAAAAAAATAGGAAAATATAAATCTACTGAAATACCTCCCCCAATTTTTCATCAAATTTCTTTGATACTGCAAAATATTCATCTG
Source organism: Callospermophilus lateralis (assembly GCF_048772815.1). Lineage (NCBI taxonomy): Eukaryota > Metazoa > Chordata > Mammalia > Rodentia > Sciuridae > Callospermophilus > Callospermophilus lateralis. Next base: position 72,663,251 of record NC_135318.1, on the reverse strand, counting down.
CTAAGTTGCACCACTAGGCTCCCCATGTTTGGGACTTCTAGGATCATAGGTACTCTAAACAGGTTAGAATTAGTTAGGATTTGATTAGATCTAGTATTAGAGTGAATTTTGTTCAAATTCATTTGATACTTGGCATAATTCATGTTTTATCTAGCCTTACTATTTTCCCCAGGTTTGGGCCTTCTCCCTTCAATGGTTTGCTGTCAGGAAGAGTTTGTATTTTAAGGTTTCCTTCATTTTGACCTATACAAGTAAATGGAAATAGATCTTGAAATCCAAAAGGTTTGGTGCTTGCTGTTTAAAACTTCACACACTCAATCAGTTCTATTTGGCCACTCTGTGGTTTCTTCCTTGTGAATGTTTCCAAAAAATGAAGCATGCAAGAACATCTTTATCTGAGAGTACTGTAAGAGATAACAGGGAAATACACATGTACTGTAATATCTCCCCAAATTATTTGTTCCGATTTCTTTGATACTACACAAGATTCATCTATTAGATTTCCTACTAGGCTTTCCTAATTTGGGACTTCTATATAAAAGATTCTCTAAACAGATTAGTGTTAGATTTATGGTTAGGGTGAGGGCTAGGTTTAAACCTAGTGTTAGGTTTAGAGTCAGTTTTGTTCATGTATCTTTGATACTGGGCAGGATTCAACTTTTACCTAGCCTTACAATGTTTCCTGGATTGGGATTTCTGGGTTCAATGGTTCGCTGTCAGGAACAGTTTGTATTTTAAGGTTTCACTTTATTTTGAAATATTTTGTTGAAGAGAAATGGAGCATGAAATAAAACAGGGTTGGTACTAGCTTCTTGAAACTGCAAACACTCAATCAGTTCTCTGTGGGCAACCTCTGGTTTGTTCCTTGTGAATGTTGCCATCAGCTGAAACATGCAAAGCAACTTTATCCCAGAGCACTTTTGGAGAAATCAAGGAAATATGCATGTACTGAAACACATCCCCAAATTATTTGCTCAGATTTTTTTGATACTGTGCAGGGTTCATCTGTTAGCTTTCCCCACTAGGCTCCCTTAGTTGGGACTTCTATGATCAAAGGTTCTCTAAACAGACTAGGGTGAGCTTTAAGGTTAGGATTAAGGATAGATTAAGAGGTAGTGTTAGGTTTACAGTTGTTACGTTCAAATTTCTTTGATACTAGGCAGGATTTATCTTTTACCTATGCTTACTATGTTCCCCAGGTTTGGGCCTTCTAGGTTCACTGGTTTGCTGTCAGTATTTCAGTTTTTATTTTTAGGTTTCACTTAATTTTGACCTATATGGGTAAATGGAAATGGAGCTGGAAATCAAACAGGGTTATTGCTAGCTGCTTGAAACTTCACACACTCAATCAGTTCTCTGTGAGGACGCTCTGGTTTTATCCTTGTGAACGTATCCCAAAGATGTAGCATGCAAAAACAACTCTATGCAAGAGCATTTTAGGAGACAACCTGAAAATATGCATATACTGAACTACCTCTTCCAATAATTTGGTGAGATTTCTTTGATACTGAGAAGGATTCATCTGTTAGCTTGCCCCACTAGGCTCCACAACTTTGAGAGTTCTATGATCAAAGGTTCTCTAAACACGTTAGGGTTTGGCTTATGCTTTGAGTTAGGTCTAATGTTAGGGTTAGAGTTTGTCTTGTTCAAATTTTTTTGATATTTGGCAGGATACATTTTTACCTAGGCTTACTATGTTCCCCAGGTTTCGTCCTTCTCAGTTCAATTCTTTGTTGACAGGAATAAATTGTATTTTACAGATTCACTTTGTTTTGTCATACATGGGAAAATGGACATGGAGCTGGAAATCAAACAAGGTTGATGCTAACTGCTTGAAACTTCTTGCAATCAGTTCTTTGTGGGCACTCTCTGGTTTGTTTCTTGTGAAATTAGTAATAACCTGAAGCATGCAATACACATTTATCTGAGAACACTTTAGGAGAATACAGGAGAATATGCATGTATTGAAAGAACTCCCCAATGATTGTTTCAGATTTCTTTGAAACTGCCCATGATTCTTCTGTAAGATTGCCCCACTAGACTCCCAATTTCAAAACTTTTATGATCAAAGGTTCTCTAAACAGATTAGGTTTAGGGTTAGACTTCTTGTTAGGACTAGGTTTAGAACTAGTGTTAGGGTTTTAGTTATTTTTTTTCTTTAATTTCAACGATACTGAGCAGGATTCATCTTTTTCCTATTTTACTATACTCCAAATGTTTTGGCCTCCTACGTAAAAGAGTTTGCTCTCAGGAACAGTTCGAATTTTCATGTTTCTCTTCTTTTTGCCCTATAGAGGTGAATGAAAATAAAGCTGGCAATCAAACAGGGTTTGTGCTAGCTGCTTGAATCTTCACACACTCAATCATTTCTCAGTGAGCATTCTCTGGTTTGTTTCCTGTGAAGTATCCCTAAGCTGAAGTAGGAAAAAAAACAACTTTATCTGTGAGTGCTTTAGGAGCAACCAAAACACACATGTATTGAAGAAGCTTCAAATTTTTTTGGTCGAATTACTTTGATACTGTACAGGATTTATCCTTGACAAACCTTAGTAGGCTCCCCGAGTTAGGGACTTCAAGGTTCAATAGTTCAGTTTCAGGAACAGTTTGAATTTTTAGTTTTCACTACATTATGGCCTATAGGTGTGAATCGAAATGGAGCTGGAAATCAAACAAGGTTGGTGCTACCTGCATGAAACTTCACACACTTAATCACTTCACTGGTTTTTTCCTTGTGAAAGTACCTTTAGCTAAAGCATAAAAAAACAATTTATTCAAGAGCACTTTAGGAGAAAACAGGGAAAATAAGCATTTACTGAAACACCTTCCCCAAATATTTGGTCAAATTTTATTGATACTTGGGAGGATTCATCTGTTGCCAGCCCTCCTAGGCTAGGTTTTGTGTTAAGTCCAGGGCTAGAGTTAGGAATATGGTTATGGTTAGGTCTACTGTTACGATTATGATTAGGGTTAAAAAGGGTTAGGGCTAGGGTTATGTTTAGGGCTAGTATTAGGGTTAGGGTTATTACTAGGTCTACTGTTAGAAATAGGTTTTGTGTTAGGGTCGGGTTTAGAGTTAGGTTATTGTTAGGGTCAGGGCCAGTGTTTCAGATAAGATTGGGGTTGGGGTTAGAGCCAGAATTAAGTCTAGTGTTATGTCTAAGGGTAGGGTAAGTGTTTAGTTCAGGTTAAGGGTATAGTTAGGGCTAGAGCTAGGATTTTGTTTATATCTAGGCCTAGAATTATAGCTATATTTCGGATTAATTTTGGATCTACATCTAGTGTTAGGGTTAGATATAGGTATAGGGGTACAAGTAGGGCTAGTATTAGGGTTTGTTTTAGGGTTAAGGTTAGGGTTAGTGTAAGTTTTAAGTTTAGGCTTTGCATTAGGGTTAGATTTAGAGTTAGGTTTAGATCTTGGTTTAGGGCTAGGACTAAGGAAATATGTAGGGTAAGGCTTAGGGTTAGGACTAGGTTTAGGGTTCCAGTAAGGGATAGGTTTAGAACAAGTTTTAGGGCTAGGGAGACAGTTAAACTTTGTTTTAGGGCTAAGGTTAGCGTTAGGGTTAGGGATAGGGCTAAGGTAGGTCTAAAATTAGGGATAGGTTGGTTTTAAGTTAGTTTTAGGTTTCAGGTTAGGGTTATGATTAAGGCTATGTTTGGGATAATATGGGTAAGGTTTTGTGTTCAGATTAGGGCTAGGATTAAATCTAGGACTAATGTCAGATCTAGGGTTATTTTTATGGATAGTTTTAGGGTTAGGTTTTTGCTAAGTCTAATGTAAAGTTTAGTTTAGGGTAAGGGTCAAATTAGAGCAAGGGGAATTATTAGAATCAGGGTTATGATTAGCGTTTGTTATAGGTTTGAGTTTATGGTTAGGGCTCAAATTAGCATTAGGGTTATGGTTAGGGTAATGATAGAGTTAGATTTACAGTTCAGTTTAGTTTAGGGTAATTGATAGGGTTGGGGCTAGTGATAGGATTAGGGTTAGACCTAGGGTTAGCATTAGGGAAAGGGTTATGTTTAAAGAAATGGGTAAAATTAGAGTTAAGTTTAGAGCCTGGGTTATGGTTAGGATTAGGTCTTGAGATAGGGTTAGGCCTAGAGTTAGCATTAGGGTATGGGTATTGGGTAGGGTAATGGATAAATTTTTATTTAAGGTTAGAGCTAGTCTCATGGTTAAGATTAGGTCTTGACTTAGTGTTAGGTTATGGGTTAGAACTAGGATTAGGGTTAGTGTTATGTTTAGTGTAAGAGTTAGGTTTTGAGCTATGATTAGGGATAAAGCAAGGGCTCGGTTCCGGGTAATTTTTAGGGAGAGGATTAAGGTAGTTTTAGGGTTAGGGTTAGGGTTAGGAGAGTGGTTATAATTGAGTTCAGGGTTAGATTTAGGGTAATAAATTCGGTTAGATGTAGGTTTAGTGTTAGGGACAAGGTTAGACTAAAGTTTAGGGATTAAGTTAGGTTTATGGTTATGTTTAGATTTATGGTAAGGGTTAGGGCTTGAGCTATAATTAGGGCTATAGCGAGTATTAGTTTTGGGTTAGGTGTAGGGTTAGTTTTCTGTTTAGGGTTAGGATTATGGTTAGAGTTAAGGTTAGGATTACAATTATGGCTAGGATTAGGGTAAGGGTAATAGGTAGATTTAGAGTTAGGATTAGGGCTAGGGTTAAGGATAACGATAGGACTAGGTTTAGGTTTAGATTCAGGGATAGTTTTTGGTTTATGTTTATAGTAAGGGTTAGGTTTTAAGCCAGGGTTAGGACTAAGGCGAGGGTTAGGTTTGAGTTAGGGCTAGGGTTAGGGTTAGGGTTATGCTTAGGGCTAGGTTAAGGCCTAGGTTTAGCTCTAGTTTTTGTGTTAGGTTTAGGCCTAGGCTTAAGGCTTTGGGTAATGTAAAAGATAGGGTTATGATTAGTGATAGTTTTAGGTTAGGGTTATGTCAAGGTCTAGTGTTAGGATTAGATTTTCAGTTAGAATCAGGTTTAGAAGTAGGTTTATTGTTAAAGGCAGAATCAGTGTTTGGGTTAGAGTTCAAGTTAGGGTTACAGCCAGAATTAGGACTAGGTTTAGGTCTAGGGGTAGGGTTAGTGTCTGTGTTAGGATAAGGGTATTTGTTAGGCCTAGGACTAGGTTTTTGTTTTGGCTAGGGCTAGAGATAAGACTAGATTTAGGATTAGATTTAGGTCCAGGGCTAGTGTTAGATTTTAGGTTTTAATTTTAGGGCCAGGTTTAGAACTAGGGTTTGTTTTATGGTCAGGATAAGGGTCAAAGTTAGCATTTGGGTTTGGGATAGGATTAGAGCTAGAATAAAGGCTAGGGTCAGGACTATTAATAAGGTTAGGATTTTGGTTAGCCAAAGGATTAGGGATAGGTCTGGGATTACCATTTGGTTTAGGGTTATTACCATTAGGTTATTGGGTAATTGATTGCCCTAGAACTAGGTTAGCGTTAGAGTTAGTGTTATGGTTAATCTAGGTCTAGGTCTCGGATTAGGGCTAGTTTTTGTGTTAGGGTTAGTGCTAATGTTAGGGCGATGGCTAATGTTAGAACTAGGATCATAGTGACGGTTAGTATTAGGGTTAGGATTAGGGATAGGTCTAGTGTTAGGGTTAAGTTTAAGGTTAGGATGATATTTAGAGCTAAGATTAGTGTTAGGATAGGAGTCAGGGTCAGGGTTAGGGTTAGGACTAGAATTAAGGCTATGATTAGGTCTAGGTGTAGTGTTAGGTTCTGGTTTAAGTTAAGGTTTAAGTTTAGGGCTATTGCTCAGTTTGTTTTACTGCTAGGGTTAGGGTTAGGGCTAGTTTTACAATTAGCATTAGGTTTAGGGATAGTTATATTTTTAGGCTTAGGCTTAGGGTTAGGGTTAGATTTTTAGTTAGGGTAAGATGTAGGGTTAGGGCTAAGACTAAAGATAGGGCAAGGGTTAGGGCTAGGGTTAAGGTTATGGTAATGGATAGACTTAGAGCTAGGGATAGAGATCATGTGAGAGTTAGAGTGAGTCTTAGGGCTACTGTTAGGTTTAGGTTTTGGTATAAGTTAGTGGTATGGCCAGTGTTAGGGTTTGCTCTACGGTTTAGGGTCAGTTTTAGACCTAGGGTATGTGTTAGGGTCAGAATAAGGGTTATGTTTAGCATATGGGTTTTGGGATAAAATTAAAGCTAGAATGAGGGATATGGTCTTGACTATTAATAGGGTTAGGATTTTGGTTGACCTAAGGATTAGGGATAGGTCTAGGTTTACAATTAGAGTCAAGGTTTTACCTAGGGTAAGGGATAGGGTTATAGCTAGGTGTAGGGCTAGAGTCAGGGTAGGGTTAGGGTTAAAGCAAGTTTTAGGGTTTGAATTAGGGCTAGTGTTTTTTTTTTTAGGTTTAGGATTAGGGTTAGGGCAATCACTAATATAAGAACTAGGGTTACAATTAGGGTGAGTTTTAGGGTTAGGGGTAGTTTTACTGTTAGAGTTAAGTTTAAGTTTAGGGTGATATTTAGAGCTAGGGTTAGTTTTAAGATATGAGTCAGGGTCAAGGTTAGAGTTAGGACTCAAATAAGGGCTAGAGTTACTTTTAAGATTTTTTTTTTAAGTTTAGGATGGTGTTTCAAGTACCGTGAGTTTAGCATATGAGTCAGTATCAGATATACTTTTAAGGTTAGGGTTAGGACTCGAATTAAGGCTATGGTTAGGTCTAGGTGTAGTGTTAGGATTTGGTTTAAGTTAGGTTTAGGGTTATGGCTATAACTCAGTTTGGTTTTACTGATAGTGGTAGAGTTAGGGCTAGTTTGATGATTAGCATTAGGATTAGGTTTAGTGTTAGTGTGAGGCTGAGGCTTAGGTTTAGGGCTAGGTCTAAGGATTCAGCAACGGTTAGGGCTAGGGTTAGGATTATGGTAAAGGATGGGATTAGAACTAGTGATAGGGCTAGTGTGAGAATTATTGTTAGTCTTAGGGCTAAGATTAGGGTTAGAATTAGGGATAGGGCTAAATTATGGCCAGGATTAGGTCTTTGGTTAGTGCTCAGCTTAAGCATAGAATTAGGGTTAATTTTATGATATAGTTTAGGGTAAGGGATGGTGTTACAGCAAGGTTTAGAGGTAGGGTTGTGTTTAGAATAAGGGTTAGGATTACAGTTATAATTAAAGTCAAATTTAGGGCTAGGATGAGGGCTAGGGTTTGTTGTAGGGTTTGGGCTAGGAATAGGAGCATGGCTAATGTCAATTCTAGAATTTTTTTTAAAGATAGTTTTAGGGTTAGAATTATGGGTACGTCTAGTGTAAGGTTCAGTTTTAGTGTTATGGTCAGGTTTAGGATTAGGGGTATTATCCAGGTGAAGGTTTAGGTTAGGGTTTGGAATAGATTAAGGCTTAAAGTTAGGGATCATATTAGCATTAGGGTAATGGTTTGGGAAATGATAGGCTTAGAATTAGGGTTCATGTTAGGTTTTGGAAATTGGATAGGGATAGGATTAGAGATAGGGTTAGGTTTAGGTCTAGGGTTATCATTAGGGTTAGGGTTATTGTTATGGTAATGTATAAGATTAGGGCTCGGTTTATGCCTATGATTAGGGCTAGGGCTATGGTTAGGTTAGGGTTTGCATTAAAGCTCGAGTTAGGGCTAGGATTTGGGTTAAGTTAATGCTAGGGTTAGGATTACAGCTAATGTAAGTACAAGGGTTATGATTAGGGCTAATTTTATGGTTTAGATAAGGGCTAGGTTTAGTGTTAGAGTGTAGTGATTAGGGTGATGTTTAGAACTAGGGTTAGGGTTAATTTCAGAGTCAGTGTCACTGTTAGTTTCAGGATTCAGCTTAAAAATTGAATTAGGGCTAAGGTCAGGGGTAGGTGTATGATTAGGGTTTGTTTTAGTTTAAGGGTTAGGGATAGAGCTTATGGCTCCATTTTGTTTTAGGGCTACAGCTACGATTAGGCCTAGTTTCAGGATTAGTGTTAGGGTTAGGGGCTAGTATTAGGGTTAGGCTAATGATTTGGTTTAGGTTTATATTTAGAGATAGATTATGATCTATGGTTAGTGCTTTGCTATGGATAGGGCAAGATTTCAGACTATGTTTGGGGCTAGGGTTAGGGTTAAGATAAGGGATAGGTTTAGAACTAGTGACAGGGCTAGTGTGAGAATTAGATTTATTATTTGGTTTAGTGTTAGGGAAAAGTTTAGGGACAGGGTAAAATTAGGACTAAAATTAGAACTAGGGTAAGTATTGTGGTTAGAGCTAGGGTTGGGTTAGAGTTATAATTAAACTTGGTTTAGGGCTAGGATAAAAACTGGGGTTTTTGTTAGGGTTAGGGCTAAGATTAGGGCTATGGCTAATTCCAGGTGTGGGGTTATGGTTGTGGAGAGGAGAGTTTTAGGATTAGGTTTATGGCTAGGTCTAGTGTCAGGGTTAGGTTTAGGGTTAAAGGTCAGGTTTGGAGCTAGGAGAATTATTAGGGTCAGGGTCAGATTAGAGTTTGGTTGAGTTAAGGTTTTGAGTTAGGGCTCAAATAAGCATTAGGGTCACCATTAGGGTAATGATAGCTTTTTGTTTAGGGTTAAGGTTAGGTTTACCATAATTGATAGGGTTAGGTCTAGTGTTAGGCCTAGGGTTAGCATTAGGGTAAGGGTAATGGTTAAGAAAGTGGATAGAGTTAGAGATAAGGTTAGGGCTTGTGTTATGGTTAGGAATAGGTCTTGAGATTTGGTTAGGTTCAGGGTTAGAACTAGGGTTATTGTTAGGGTTTTGTTTAGCATAAGGGTTAGGTTTTGAGCTAGGTTTAGGGCTAGGGCGAGGGTTAGGTTTAGGGTTAAGTCTAGGGATAAGATTAGAGTACGATTAGTGTTAGGGTTCGATTTGGGCTAGCATCACCATTAGGAGTAGGATTAGGGTTAGAGTAATGGATATGGTTAGATTTAGGCATAGGGTTATGGTTATGGTTAGTGTTAGATTGAGGTTTAGGTATAGGGTTAGGGGTATGGTTATGTTTAGGTTTATGGTAAGGTTTAGAGTTTGGGCTAGAGTTAGATCTACGGCGAGAGTGAGGTATAGGGTTAGGTCTAGGGTTAGTTTTCTGGTTAGGTTTAGGGTTAGGGTTAGGCCTACGATTATCAATAGTTTTAGGTTTAGGGTAATGGGTAAGTTTTGAACTAGGTTTAGGGCTAGGATTCAGTTTAGAATTAGGAATAGTGTTAGGGGTATATTTATGGATAGGTGTAGGTTTATGTTTAGGGTAAGGTTTAGGCTTTGAACTAGGGTTAGGACTAATTGAGTGTTAGGTTAGTGCTAGGTTTAGGATTACACTTAGGCCTAGGATTAGCTCTAGGTTTTGTGTTAGGTTTAGGCCTAGGGTTAGGGTTGTGGGTAATATAAGAGCTAGGGATATGATTATGACTAATTTTAGGTTTAGTATTATGGACAGGTCTAGTGTTAGTTTTAGATTTTTGGTTGGAGTCAGATTTAGAGGTAGGTTTACTCTTAAAGGCAGGGTCAGTGTTTGGGTTAGAGTTAGAGTTAGGGATACACCAAGAATTAGAACTAGGTTTAGGTCTATGGGTAGGTTTAGTGTTTGTGTTAGGCTAATGGTTACTTTCAGGTCTAGGGATAGGTTTTTGTTTAGGTATAGGGCTAGAACTTAGGCTAGATTTAGGATTTGGTTTAGTTCTAGGGCTAGTGTTAAGGTTTGGTCTAGGGTTAGGGTCAGGTTTAGACCTAAGGTTAGTGATACGGTCAACATAATGGTCAGGGTTAACATTAGGGTTTGGGATAGGGTTAGAGCTAGAGTGAGGGTAGGGTTGTTACTATTAATAGGGTTAAGGTTTTGGTTATCTTAAGGGTTAAGGATAGGTCTAGGATTTCCATTAGGCTTAGGGTTTCACTTTGGGTGAGGGATAGAATTAGAGCTAGGGTTAGGGCTAGATTTAGGTTTAGGATTAGTGTTAAATCTAGGCTTAGGGCTCAGATAATGGCTAGTTTTTGTGTTAGGGTTAAGGCTAATATTATGGCAATGGCTAATGTAAGAACTAGGGTTACAATTAGGGTTAGGGGTAGGTCTTGTGTTAGTGTTAAGTTTAATGTTAGAGTTAGGTTTAAAGTTAGGGTGATATTTATAGATAGGGTTAGTACTGGGATATGATTCAGAGACAGTGTTAGTTTTAGGGTTAGGGTTAGGAGTCAAATAATGCTAGGATTACTGTTAAGGTTCAGTTTAAGGTGAGGTCTGTGTTTAGAGCTAGGTTGACTGTTAAGATATGAGTCAGCATCAGGGTTATTTTTAAGGTTACTGTTATAACTCAAATTAAGTATAGGGTTACTGTTAGAGTTCAGTTTAAGTTTAGGGTGGTATTTAGACCTTGGGTGAGTGTTAGGCTATAAACATTGTCAGGGTTAGTTTTAAGGTTATGGTTAGGACTCAAATTAAATCTAGGGTTACCTCTAGGTGTAGTGTTAGGATTTGGTTTGGTTTCAGTTAAGTTTTAAGGCTAGGAGTATTGCTCAGCGTTTTCTTGAGAGAGAGAGAGAGAGAGAGAGAGAGAGAGAGAGAGAGAGAGAGAATTTTTTAAATATATTTTTTTTAATTTTAGGTGGACACAATATCTTTATTTTGTTTTTGTTTTTATATGGTGCTGAGAATCAAACCCAGTGCCTCATGCATGCTACTACTTGAGCCACATCCCCAGCCCCAAGGGAGAGAATTTTTAAATATTTTTTTTTTATTATTGGTGAACACAACATTTTTTAAAAATTTTATTATTATTGTTACTGAGGATCGAACCCACCACCCTGCGCATGCCATGCAAATGCCCTTCTGGTTGAGCCACATCCTCAGCCCCTATTGCTCAGTTTTGTTTTAGACCTAGGTTTAGGGTAAGGGTTAGTTATATGATTAGCATTAAGGTTAGGGCTAGTGTTTGTGTTAGACTTAGATTTAGGGTTAGGTTAAGATTTGGAGTTAGTCTTAGATCTAGGATTAGGGCTAGGTCTAAGGATAGGGCAAGTCTTATGACTAGTTTTAGGGTCATGGTAAATGATGGGAATAGAACTAGGGATAAGGCTAAGAAAAGAGTTAAATTTAGTCTTAGGGCTAGGATTATGGTTGGTTTTAGAAATAGGGCTAATTCAGGGCAAGGATTAGAACTAGGGTTAGTGTTCAGCTTAGGCCTAGAATTAGGACTCGGGTTAGGGTTAAGTTTAAGGTAAGGATGTGTTTCGGCTAGTTTTAGATGTAGAGTGAGGGTTAGAATTAGTATTAGGTCTAGGGTAGGGTTAGGGTTATGATTAAGGCTAGGATGAGGGCTAGGATGAGGGCTAGGGTTTGTTGTAGGGTTAGATCTAGAATTAGGGCTAGGGATAATGTTAGGTCTAGTGTTACAGTAAGGAGTAGATTTAGGAGTAGTTCTATGTCTTAGTCTAGTGTAAGGGTTAGTTTTAGGGTAAGGGTCAGTTATAGAGCTAGGGATATTTTTAGGTTCAGGGTCAGGGATACGGTTGGTATTAGGTTAATATTTAGGGATAGGGCTCAAATGAGGCTTAGGGTTAGACTTAAGTTTAGGGTAATGCATAGGGTGAAGTTTAGGGTTCAGGGTAGGTGTAGGGTACTGGAGAGATTTAGGGTTTGCAATAGGGTTAGGCTTAGGCAGAGAGTTAGCATTAGGAATACAGTTATCATAAGGATAATGTATAGGGTTAGGGTTAAAATTAGGGTTAGGGCTAGGTTTAGAGGTATTTTTAGGGATAAGACTAGGGTTATGTTTATGCCAAAGCTTAGGCTTTCAGCTATGCTTAGGTCTAAGGTGAAGGTTAAGCTTAGGGTTAGGGCTAGTTTTAATGTTAGGATTATGCTTACACGAGGTTTAGGCCTTGGATTAGGGCTAGGTTTTGTGTTTGGTTTAGGTCTAGAGTTAGTGCTATGGGTAATGTAAGATCTAGGGTTCTAATTAGGTCTAGTTTTAGTGTTAGGTCTAGTGTTAGGTTTAGATTTTGGTTTAGAGTCAGGTTTAGAGCTAGGTTTAGTATTAGTGTCAGGGTCAGTGTCCAGATTAGAGTTAGGATGAAAGCCAGAATCAGGAGTAGGTTTAGGTCTAGGGATAGTGTTATTATATGGCTTTGGTTAAGCATTATTGTTAGGGTTAGGACTAAGTTTTTGTTTAAGTATAGGGCTAGAGTTTTCTCTAGATTTAAGATTAGGTTTAGACCTAGGGTAATGTAAGGATTAGATTTAGGTAAAATTTACTGATAGGGCTAGTTTCAGGGTTTTGTTTAGGGTTAGGGTAAAATTCAGATGTATTATTAGTGTTATGGTCAAAATAAGGGTGAAGATTAGGGTTAGATTTAGAGCTAGAATAAGAGCTAGGGTTTGGCCTAGTAATAGGTTTAGTGTTTGATTAGGCTGAGTATACAATTAGAATTAATTTTAGCATTATGGATAGGGTTTGGGTTAGTATAAGGGATAAAGTTAGAGCTAGGGTTAGAACTAGGATTAGGCTTAGGATTAGGGTTAAATTTAGTTTTAGGGCTTAGATTTGGAGTATTATTGTTTTGGGGTTAGGGATAGGGTTAGGACTATGGCTAATGTAAGAATTGGGTTATTATTAGTGTAAGTTTTTGTGTTGCGGTTTGGGCTAGGAATGGTGTTATCACTAGCTTTATGGTTAGTGTGATATATAGAGCTAGTGTTGGTGTTTGGATATGAGTTTGGGTAAGGGTTAGTTTTAGTCCTAAAACTCAAATTTGAGCTAGGTTATGGCTAGTTGTAGGGTTTGGGTTTGGTTTAGGTTAGTTTTATGGTTAGGGTAATTGCTCGGTTTTGTTTTAGGGCTAGGGCTAGTGCTAGGTTTAGGGTTAGATTTAGAATTAGCAATAATGTTTAGCTAGCGGTAGGGTGAGGTTTAGGCTTAACATTACAGTTATATTTAGAGTTTTGGTTAGATATAGGCTTAGGGATAAGGTTAGGGCTACTGTTAGTGTTATGGTAATGGACAGGTTTTGCGGCAGTCTGCCTGGGCACAAAATCATGAGCCACTCAAGCAGGAAGAGACTTTATTTCTGAAACTACCACCAATGCCAAGCGCGTTCCCTGGAAATATGTTGAACCACACACGCGGCATTCTCCCGGACCACTCTACCAACAGGAAGGTTCCTCCTTTGGAAATCCCTCCTACTGCATTTCCCCAACGAATGGTAACTCTCTGGGAGTCCTGCTAGAGCTCCAAAGTAGCAGGCCGAGGCAGACAGCAGGGGTCTAATATCCAATTGAATGCAAATCTAAGCATAATCATATCATCTCAATGGCTTGCCGGCATCACCTATCAACCAAAAATGCCATGCATCATTCCTATTTGGCTATGGCTCTCAGCATCTCCCCACTTCTGTTTAATTAAGAAACATGCAATGTGGCTTTGGGACCATTCCTGTTAAGTTGCCCAATACAACATATGGTTCTTACCCATCATCGGATGAGCTGACCTTTCGGCATCAGCCTGCTGTCTTAGGTTGGTACCACTGCAATTGGATCATACCTGTCTCTGACTACCGGTCCAGCATACAACCATACTTGTGGATAGTCCTATGCTCCAGTGTAGGGGCTGAGATTCTTTGCCTCACTTCTGTTGGCCCCCAAATTTGGCCTTGGTGCCAGTGGGGGGGTGAGGTGATTTGCATCACCTCTGTTGGCCCCCCCAATTTAGACATCTCTAGTAGAAAGGAGGAGGATAAAGAAATGCCATGACACCAAGCTAATTGAAGGCTCCTTTGGAAAAATTGTATCACTGGTGATACCATCAGCCTAGATACACCAGCACAACCACAATTCTCTGCACCAACTTATAGTTCACAATGCATACAAGTGATACATAGTCCAGGCAAGTTCTGTAAACAGTTCAAAGTGGAGGCATCTATCAATATGTCCATTTCCTCCCAAAATAAATCTACTCCTTGATTGAGCATTACTTGTTGAGTTATTATTCATTGGTACATCAGTTTATACAGTTTATTGTGGTAGCTATCGAAGAAGTTGTAGTTTGGTTTTATCTTTGTCTTCAATGGCACTGGGATGAAGGTAGGAATTCTGGCAATGATGGCTAAAAAAAATATGTAACATTCCAACAGGCACTAAGAAAACAATTTTCTTAACAATTTACATTATTCTGAACAAAATTACTAAATATAATGAGAAGGATAGGTGAAAGTAAACAAACAGATCTGTTAACCTCCTTATTTGTTCACATATTAAAACAATCCTCAACAGCTGTTTACCCAATTAATATTAAATCACGTGAAAAATAAAAAAAAAATATTTGGATACATTTTTTTATGAGCGCTCCTCATATATGATCTATGGAGATATGCACATAGACATACGACACAAAACAGAAGTGTGCACATATAACATACAATACATAAGACAATAGTAAAGACCTTGTAGCTTTACCTAGGTGAAATCTCCTTTGCAATGTTTAAAAACTCCACAGTTGAAAAATAAAACTGATCAGAAAAACATTAACCTAGGTCTGTATGAGCTCAAAAATAAAATTGAACTTTATTTTGTGGGAAAGGGCAATAATAAAATAGATATTGAAAAAAGCATCCTGGTTAATCACTGTCGCAGATGTAAGAATGGCCAAGCTGAAGCTCTGGATATCAGCTGTTATGGATTTGAGTCAAATCATCTTCTTTTTGGTCTATAGAAATCGCTTTGGTTAGTCTCTCTGGAATCAAAATCGGCTGCTCTTCTCGCTGTGGAAACACACAAACAGAACCCCAACTCTAGACAATCACTTGGTCAGGACCTTTCCATTGTCCTGTTAGAATATCCTTCCAATGTACTTTAGGCTTATGTACATTTTTTGGATACATATACCTTTCTGCAGCACTAAGTCCTGATGAATCCAAATTTTAAAAGTTTAGAGTAAAAAGGGTTATTTTACGTTTATCTTTGGGGGAAATATACCCCTTTCCAATTCCCTCTTTTTGCTTTAATAAGTGCATTCTAATTGTTTGATGAGCTCTTTCAACTATGCATTGTCCCTGAGGATTGTATGGAATTCCTGTTATGTGAGTAATGTCAAATGATGAGCAAAATTTTTAAAAGAGGTGGAAATACAACCAGGACCACTATCTGTTTTTAACTGTTTTGGGAGGCCCACAGTGGCAAAATTTTATAAGCAATGAGCTATAATATCTTTAGTTTTTTCTCCAGCATGAATGGAGCCCATCAAAACTCCAGAAGAAGTATCAACTGTAACATGCAAATATTTTAATTTTCCAAATCTGGCAAGTGTGTGACGTCCATCTGCCAAATATGGTTATTTATCAGTCCTCTAGGATTGATTCCAAGTTTAACTTGTGGTAAAAATGTCACACAATTTTGACATAGTTTTAATATTTGTTTAGCTTGTTCTTTAGATATTTTTAAATGCTTTTATAAAGTATTAGCATTGACATAAAACTTTTTATGAAAATTTGTAGCTGCTTCTTTTATAGAGAAAATATGTATTTCATGTGTAGTTTTATGTACTAAATCATTTCCCAAACTAAGGGCTCCATGCAATCCTATATGTGCTCTGATATGTCCTATAAAGAATGGTTAAGGTTAGGGTTAGGTTTATTATTAATGTGTAGATTATGGCTAGGATGTGGGATAAGATTTGTGTTAGGATTAGGACTAGAATTAGAACTAAGGCAAAAGTCATATCTAGGGTTACATTTAGGGATAGTTTTAGGGTTTGGCTTATACCTAGGTCTATTGTAGGGTTTAGGTTTATGGTTAGGTAAAGTTTAGAGCTCTGGGTATTATTAGGGTTAGGGTCAGGTTTAGGGTTTTTTTTAGGTTAAGGTTTGGGTTTAGGGCCCAAATTAGCATTATTGTTAAGGATAGGTAATGATAGTATTACCGCTATTGGCTGGTGACGAGCCCTTGCTTCTCCAATGTTGAAGAATAATACCAGAGAAGCACGCCAAGGCAATATCAGAGTAGAAATTAGGAGTTTATTAAAGGACAGCAAAAAAGACTTCTCCCAGAGGAGAAAGGGGACTCAGAGGTGGAATCCCTGGAACTGCGGTTGTCTCTCCTTTTTTATAGTTTTGGTGATGGAATGTAAGGGGTAAGGGTTGGGACACAGGTGGGCCAAACAAGTAATCTGGGCAGGAAGGACTTCATTATCACTTCTTTGGGATGGGCTATCTCCAAATCTGTTGGGGGCTGTTTCCTTGGTTCCATGAACATTTTTTTTGGATGGACTTTGGGCCTAGGGTCTTTTGGGGACTTCATTATCATTCCGTGAGTTGTCCTGCATTTCCCAGAATCATTCTCAGCATGGCCTCCATTTTAGATTTCACTCAATATTAGACCCGATTTACCTAACTAAACTGACTACCTTACTTTAAATCAGGCTTCATTCCCCCCTCTAATTTTCAGAACACCTTACTGCTGTAAGGAAGGGGGGGGGGCGAAGATCTTCTGACTTCTTCAGGCTGAAAGGGGACGATGTGGGGCAAGCAGTTTGGAGTCCCCTTTGAAAATCGGGTCTATCGAGTGGTCCATGTTAGAAGTCTGATTGAAAAGTAATAGGCTGGAGGGCCATTTGAGTGATGTGTGGTCTATAAGAGAAAGAAGAATTTATTAGTACTGGAACCATATTGATGCAGCAATGAATGCCATAGCACAGGAATATGCCAATGAGTATGACGACAATGATAGAGATTAGCAATGTTTTCCACCAGGAAGTACCAGAGAATCAGGAACTAAGATATTGTTCCCATGACAAAGTTGGTGAGGACATGGCTGTTGTCTGAGCATGTAAATCTTTAAGGATATTTGTCACATTGCCAGATTTGTCACGGATGTAAACAACATTTATCTTCTAGAGCTAGAGATGTCCTTTTCCTTAAGATACAGTTTAAAGATTTAATGTCATTTGATCTTGCAAAATCCTTTTAGTAATATGACCTCTGTGTCTAATAGAGAAATCTTTACTTCTGTTACTTAAGACTGGATAACCATACTAGCAAACACCAAGTCTACCAGTGTAGGTTAGAAATATCTGAAGGCGTTAAACTAAAAACTACTTTGGCAGTTCCTTTTGATAGTTTTCAGGCATTCCTGCTTAAGAATCCCCTTTGTAGCCTCCAGTTTACTCATTTTTGGAAGTTACATTTAACTATTATTATTATTATTTAAAATGTTTAAGAATAGTTGTGTTTTGGCTTTAACCGTCTTTGCTAAGTGTTTAAGATGAAGCAAGTCAAACTGACTTTTGTTTCTGTCTATTCTTAACAGTCAGCAGAGTTTCCCTGGGAGTCCTGGGAGAAATTGAGAGCGACTTCTAAGTTCTGCTAGTGACATTTTTGCTAGGATGGGTCCAGGCCTTGCTTGACCATGTGGCTTCTCTTGGAAGCATTAGGGATGTCTCCCTTCTCTGATGACCCTCCTCTTCATAGCAAGTGACCTGATTGGCTTTTTGTTCTCCAGTGGTCTCATTAATCTCCCTGATGGGGAGGTTATGTGGCCCAGAGTTGCAAAGCTCTTTAGAGATGTTCCCTGTTTCCTGGATTCAGACTGACTCAGAGGGCAAGAGCCAAACATTGGTTTTCTTGTCCCTTTTAATTTAAAATTAATTTTAAAATTTGATTTTAAATATCCAGCAAATAAATATCAACAGCCTTATATTAAGAGTACTGGGCTTTAATGTCTATCTCTCTATCCTGTAGGTGATAACTCATTATCTTAAATCAACCCAGGTTGTGTGTTCTTAAATCAGTACCTCTGCAAAACATTAACAGACAATCTTTATATGATTTATAAGAAAACTACAAAATAAAATTAACTAGAGTAAAAACATATTTAGTTCATGTAATAGCTACCTTGAATTTTGGCAGAGTTATACATTATAATCCCCTGTTTGAAATCCTGGTAATCGTGACAAAAAACAACTTTTGGACACAACTTTAAATGTACTGAAATCTGGCCTACTTTTTTCATAGTCATTTTTACATTTACATATTGTGAGATGGGACACAGAGCCTTATCTCAGGTAAGGCAGGGCTCTTCATAAATCTTAAGTACTGTAGTTCTGAAACTTATCTTTTCTTTTTAAACATCATTTTAAAAAGTCTACATAAATTGTTGTTTAAGTTTACATGAATACTAGCTAACACAATATAATATCACACCTAAAACATAAATGAAAAAAAAGGCTTAAATCTTTTAACCTTTTGTAGCAAAGTACTTTTGTGTTTTGCAATTAAACCTTCACACAGATTAGGCTCTCATTAACTTAAAAATACATTTAAATTGTATCTCAGTGTAAAAAGTAAAATAGAACTTTAAATATCGTATTGAAAACAAGTTCAGTTATAGAGCACAAATGATATAAATAAATCTCCAACATGTTTTATCTTTTAAGCCTAAAATTACCATACAACTTTACAACACCAGCTAGATATAATGCTCTTTTAAAACTTCTACCTTACAGGCTTGTATACCTGGAAGATATGAACACATTAATAGCACCACAATTACATTGATATTTTCATATTAACCAAGTTTAGTTTTTAAAATAATAGCATAGCACAATTCTCTAAAACAGTACTTGTTTAAACAGCTATTTAATTTTTTAAGATTTCTTGCTCAAAAACTTACACATATAACCAACTTACACAGCCCTTCTTCATCACTTACTAAAAACCCTCTTATTTACTTAATCACATAGACTCTGTTATCCAGAAACACATTTTCTATTAAATCCATACCTAGAACCTTCTAGTTTCTGTTTTCCACCTGTTAACCTCCTTTTCTCTTTATATTTTGAAACAATACTTGTAAATTTCTGAATTAAGGCAGATTATTTCATAGACATCATCATTTTATATGAGTATTTTTTATAACCTAGGAAAAACTTACAAGCTTAATTTTGAAGACATCTTCACTTTTATCTATTTACCGAATTTAAATTGAACAATTTTAACCATTTGAATCACATGAATCAAAGATATTTAGATCCATTTTTAAAAATTTTTATGAGCGCTCCTCATATATCTATCAATTGTCATTTTCATGCATGATATATGGACATACACACATACAGACATACAACACATAACACAAGTGTGCACACATACACAATAGTAAAGGCCTTGTAGCTTTTCTCAAGTGAAGTCTCCATTGCAATGTTTAAAAACTCCACAGTTGATCAAAAATCAGAAAAACATTAACATGTCTGTAGGATCAAAATAATGAGCTCAAAAAATACAGAGTCTAAAAAAAAGCAAAAGTCCTAGAAAAATGACTGGCCAGTAATTAGTAAATACCATACATTTTACTTTTTGGTTTGGTCTAGTTTGAGTTCTGGTAAAAGACACTTTTACTCTTTTTTTTCCTTGGGCCTCAGATATGTCTCCTACTGAGCTCCAGGCTTCTTCTATTTGCATTTCAACTTAAGTCCTGGCTGAGGACTGGAAGAAACTGGGAAAAATGAAATACTGAGCAGAAAACTCATGCCTAAGGCATTTTAACCATAAGTCACAATTTTCAGGTTTGGATGTTGAAAATTATGATACAAGTTTAAGATATAATTCTCAAAATTTTATACATTTGCATCTTTCTACACTAGAAAAACTTGCTCACACAAAACTGAAAATAGGATCTAACTAAATAATATAAAAGCTACAATGAGAAGAAATTTCTTTAGGGTCATTAAGCCACATCCTTTTTTCTGAAGTTCCTAAAGTAGTATTAAGTTACATTAAATCACCTGAAAAAAAAATTTCAAGAGAGAACCACACACTACCATGTATATCCAAAATTAATCTTTAAAAATTTCCCAGACTGTTGCTATTCAATGTCATTTCAATAAACCAGACCAACGTTCCAATTCAACACTTTTCTTTTCTAAATCCTACACATTGAGGGGAACAGATGCCATACCATACTTTACTATCTTTGCCTAAGTTAATGCACTGGTACACCTAGTGAAATCTTCTCAGGCTACCCAGTTCAAAAATTGATTTAAAAATAAAACTAAATGATTGGGAGTTACTTGCCAACTTGGAAGTCGAGTTCTTTAATTTTCTATCCTAAGTATTTAAGTTCTCTTGCATGAATGATTTGAAATCATGAACTAAGCAATCACCTAAATCCAACTTTTAACTGCAACATTGTGCAATGCTTCAAAAATCCATTCAGATGCCAGATTATTACAATAAAAAAATCGTCTTTTAGAGACACATTCAGCCTAGATCACACCATTTCCTATTATTGTTAATTTTATCAAGCTGTAAAATTGTATTAAAATTGATACTTCCCTCTGGTGGCTAGGTTTCTCCATCAGAGAGTTTGTATTGAGGCCAGGCCAAGAAAATGAGGTGTTTTTTTCTTGAGTACCTGAGGGTCAAATCTATCCCAATTTTTTAATACAAAGGCTAGTGGTGCACCTGGCGTATTGGAGAGAGAGAAGCTCCCATCTGAGTGAGAAGAAAACAGGTCTCAGGCGCCTGCACCATGCTGGAGAGAACTGTTCTCATTAGGGACTCTCCCTAAGCTTGTGCTTCCTAAATGGTCCAGAAAACCCGTCTCTCATCTTGCTTTGCCAAGGTGTTTCTGGTCTTCTTTAGCAAAGTGCTAGGGCCTCAGTTTGCCCTGTGCCAGAGACCCTTGGAGGATTCAGACTTAAGGGCATTACTGCTTATTCTCCCGGCCACTAAAAACCCTTTGCAAAAGAGAATCATGCACTCTTTTGTTGCCTTTGCTCTGTAGACTAAAGGATTCGCCTAAGGGTTAAGGGATATCTATTGGGTGTAAAATAGTGCTTTCTGTCAGAGAGATTACCGAAGGAGTTGATTCCAAAAATGCCTCTCTAGCAGCTTAAAGAGAACACAGCACATTTTAAACATAGGGGCGATAACACAGACTAGTAAAAGTTACCAATGCCCCTTAGGGAACCTGGGAAGATTTTACTAATTATCCCATGCCTTTTTCTCAGTCCTACAACCTGAATTGCTAACATTTCTGACCTGCGAAAAAAAGGGGAGCATCCAGGAGGGAATGGAGGCAGGGTTGGGAGTGTTGCGTCGCCCATAAAGAAGCAAATGTAATTGGGGATTTCCCTCAGTGCCATTCATCTACCAATCACCCTAGATACCCCTGAGGGCTGTTGGGAGGGGGCTCAAGAGAAAGGAACCTTAGGGACACATTGGAGTGTAGCCCAGACCAGAATTCCGCAGTAGTTCCAAACTCCTTCCTCCACCTCCACGCATCCGAGGCAGATCAGGATTCGGGACACTGTGTACTCATGCCAATTGCTCTCTGGTTCCAGACAGAAAAGTTGGAAGCGGCTTCGACAGAACCCAAAATGCCTGCTCTGTATTGAACAGGTGATTGAGAGCTGCCTAGGCCAGGAAACCTCTCACCCGAGTCTTGAAGAGTGGCAGCTGCACTAATTGCTTTTAAGTAGCCGTCGGATGCCCACCTTACCCTCCAGAAAGAAAGAGAGAGAAAGATGCACCTCTGACAGACATGGGGTGCGTGGACAGGTGCTTACCTCATGTAGAGTCTCAGTGTGACCTCTAATATGTTACCTCTGTTGGCCCGTGATGAGTCCTTGCTTCCCCAATGTTGAAGAATAACACCAGAGAAGCACCCCGAGCCAATGTCAGAGTAGAAATTAGAAGTTTTTTAAAGGACTGCAGAAAACACTTCTCCCGGAGAAAGAAGGGGACCCAATAGGTGGAATCCTTGGAAGTGTGGTTGTCTCCCCTTTTTATAGTTTTGGTGATGGAATGTAAGGGGGAAGGGTTGGGACACAGGTGGGCCAAGCAAGTAATCTGGGTAGGAAGGACTTCATTATCACTTCTTTGGGATGGGCTATCTCAGAATCTTTTGAGGGCTGTTTTCTGGGTTCCATTAACATTCCTTTGGGATGGACATTGGGCCTAGGGGCTTTTGGGGACTTCATTAATATTCCATGAGTTGTCTTGCATTTCCCGGAATCATCACAGAATGGCCTCCATTTTAGAGTTCACTCGATATTATACCCGATTTACCTAACTACACTGACTACCTAACTTTAAATATGGCTTCAATAGTTTTAGGTTTAGGGTTCAGGTTAAGTGTAGGGTAATGGATAGACTTTGGATTAGGTATAGAATTTAGGTTTGGCCTAGGGTTAGCATAAGTGGTAGGGTTCTCATTAGAGTAATGGATACATTAGAGCCAGGGTTAAGGGTCGGGTTATGCTAAGGATTAGGTCTAGGTTTAGGCTTAGGGTTAGGGTAAGGGCTATGGTTAGGATAAGGATTAGAATTAGAGTTAAAGCTAGTGTACGGCTTGGATTAGGGCTAGGTTTTGCGATAGGATAGAGCTACCGCTATGTAAGAACTTGTTATGATTCAGGGTAGTTTTAGGGTTAATATTAGGGTTAGGCATAGTTTTATGGTTAGTTTTAGGGTTAGGGTGATGTTCAGAGCTAGGGTTAGAGTTAGTGTCAGGGTCAGTGTTCAGGTTAGGGTTATGGTTAGGTTTAAAGCCAGAATTAGGACTAGGGTTAAATCTAGGGGAAGGGTTAGTGTTTGACTTGGGCTAAGGGTTATTGTTAGGGCTAGGTCAAGGGATTTTTAGGTCTAGGGTTTGAGTTATGGCTAGATTTATGATTAGGTTTAGGTCTAGGGTTAGTGACAGCGTAAGGTTAAGGTATAAATTACTGGAAGGGCTACAGTTAGGGTTTGGTTTCGTTATAGGTTCAGGTTTATACCTGTGATTAGTTTTAGGATCAGAATAAGGACCAGGGTTTGGATAGTTTCGGTTATGGTTAGAGCTAGAATGAGGGCTAGGGTTAGGACTAGCAGTGTATGGGTGTTGGTTAGGTTAAGGATTAGGGTTAGCTTTAGTTTTAGGGTTTGGCTTCGGGTAAGAGAAAAGGTTAGAGCTATGATTAAGGCTAGGGTTAGGGCAAGGGTTAAGGTTAAAGCTAGGTTTAGGGCTCAGATTACGGCTAGTATTTGTGTTAGTGTTAGGGCTAGGTTTAGAGCAATGGCTAATGTAAGAACTAGGGTTACAATTAGGGTTAAATTTGGAATATGGTTAGGTGTTAAACCTCTAGAATTAGTTTTAAGGTTAGGGAGATAATTAGAGCTAGTCTTAGTTTTAGGTGAATAGTCAGGGTCAGCGTTAGTTTTAGGGTTAGGTTTAGGACTCAAAATAAAACTAGGGTTACTGTAAGGGTTTGGCTTAAGTTTAGGGTGTGTTTAGAGCTAGGGTATTAGGATATGATTCAGAGTCAGGGTTAGTATTAAAGTTAAGGTTAGGACTCACATTAGGGCTAGGTTTAGGTCTAGGTGTAGTGCTAGGGTTTGGTTTAAATTAAAGTTTAGTGTTAGGGCTATTGCTTGGTTTTGTCTTACTGCTAGGGTTAGGGTGAGGGCTAGTTTTATGATTAGTGTTAGGGTTAGGGCTAGTGTTAATATTAGGCTTAGGGATAGTAATAGAGTTAGAATTACAGTTAGGACTAGGAATATGGATAAGGTAAGATTTATGGCTAGGGTTATGGCTATGTTTAGGGCTAGGTTTAGGGTTAAGTTAAAGAATAGGGTTAGAATTAGGGATAGGGCTCTTGTGAGAATTAGAGTTAGTCTTAGGGCTATGATTAGCATTAGAATTCGGGATAGGGTTAAATTAGGGCTAGAATTATTGCTAGGTTTAATGTTCAGCTTGTGTCTAGCATTTGGGATAGGGTTAGGATTAAGTTTAGGGTAAGGTATGGTGGTATAGATAGGTATAGTGGTAGTGTGAATGTTAGAATTAGGGTGAGGGCTATGGTTAAGGTTAGGGTTATGATTAGGGCTAGGTTTAGAGCTAGGGCTAATATCAGATCTTGAGTTATGATTAAATATAGTTTTAGTGTTAGATTTATGGCTACATGTAGTGTAAGAGTTAGTTTTTGGATTAGGGTCAGGATTAGAGCAAGGGTTGTTTTTAGAGTCAGCATCTGGTTTGTGGTTTAGAATAGGTTAAGTTATAAAGTTAGGGCTCAAATTACAATTCGGGTTATTGTTAGGTTAATGATAGGGTGAGGTTTAGGGTCTAGGTTAGGTTTAGGGTAATGGGTAAAATTAGGATTAGGGATAGGGTTAGTTTAGGACTAGGGTTACCATTAGGTTTAGGGTTATGGTTATGGCAATGGATAGGGTTAGACCTAGGATTCAGGCTAGTGTTATGTTTATGATTAGTGCTGGGTTAGAGTTAGAATTAGGGATGAAAATGGGGTTACAGCTCAGATTAGAGCTAAGTTCTGTGTTAAGTTAGTGGTAGAGTTAGGTTTATGGCTAATGTAAGTACCAGGGTTAAGTTTAGGGCTAAATTTATTGTGAGGGTTAGGGCTATATCTAGTGTTAGTTTTAGGTTTAGAGTTAGGGTTATGTTAAGAGCTAGGGTTAGAGTTACAGTCAGAAATTTAGGGTTCATATTAAATCTCAAATTAGGGCTATGGTTAGGGTTAGGGTTTGGTTTAAGTTAAGGGTTATGTTTAGGGCAATGGTTTATTTGTGTTTTAGGGTTAGGCCTAGGGTTAGGGCTAGTTTTAGGATTAGCATTAGGGTTAGGGCTAATGTTAGGTTTAGCTTTAGCCTTAGAGTTAAAGTTAGATTTAGAGGTAGGTATAGGGTTAGGGTTAAGCTTAGGTTTAGGGTTAGATTTAAAGTTAAAGTTAGATCTAGGTTAGGGCTAGGGCTAAGGATAGGGCTAGGGTTAGGGCTAGGATTAGGGTTCTGGTAAGAGATTGGGTTAGAACTAGTGATGGGGCTAGGGTGGGAGTTAGAGTTAGTCTTATGCCTAGGGTTAGAGCTATGGTTAGGAATAGGACTAAATTAGGGCTAAGATTAGGGCTAGGGTTAGTGGTAAAGTTAGAGCTAGTGTTAGGGTTAGTTTAGGAGTAAGTGTATGTATAGTGCGACAATAAGGGTTGTGATTTGTGTTAAGTTTAGGGCTAGGATTAGGGCTAGGGCTAATGTCAGTTTTATGCTTAATGTTGGGGATAGTTTTATGGCTAGGTGTAGTATAATGGTTTGGCTTAGGGTAAGGGTCAGATTTGGGCCTAGGAAATTTATTAGAGTTAGGGTTAGCGTTAGATTTTGGTTAAAGTTAGGGTTTAGGGTTAGGGATCCATTAGCATTTGGTGTGAGTTAGGGTAATGATAGGTTTTTGTTTGGGGTTCAGGTTAGGTTTAGCTAATTGTTAGGGTTAGGGTAGGTCTAGTGTTCGCATTAAGTTAAGGGTTAGAGTTAGTATAATGAATAGTTTAGGGCTAAGTTTAGGGCTAGATTCATGGTTAGAAATAAGTCATGAGTTACTGTTAGTTTTAGGGTTAGAACTAGGGTTAGGCTTATGTTTAGCATAAGGGTTAGGTTTTGAGCTAGGGTAATGCCTAGGGTGAGGTTTAGGTTTAGGGTTGGGTCTAGGGATAAGATAAGAGTATGATTAGAGTTAGGGTTAGAATTAAGGTCAGGTCATCATTAGGGGTAGGTTTGATGTTACGGTAATGGATAGTTTTAGATGTAGGTTTAGGGTTATGGTTAGGGGTAGATGGAGTTTTGGGGTTTGATTTAGAGCTATGATTATGTTTAGGTTTATGATAAGGGTTAAGGTTTTAGCTAGAGTTAAGTCTTTGGCGAGTGTGAGGTTGAGGGTTAGGTCTAGGGTTAGTTTTCTGATTAGTTATAGCATTAAATTTAGGCCTAGGTTTATCAATAGTGTTAGGGTTATGTTTAAGGTAATGGGTATTTTTAGATTTAGGTATAGGGCTAGGTTTAAGGTTAAGATTAGGACTAGGGTTAGGGTTATTTTTAGGGATATATGTAGGTTTATGTTTAGGGTATGTGTTAGGCTTTGAGCTAGGATTAGTACTAAGGTGAGGGTTAGGTTAAAGTTAAAAATTTAGGTTAAAGGTAAAAACCTAAAGGTTAGGTTAAAGTTAGGGCTAGGGCCAGGGTTAGGGTTTTGCTTAAGGCTAGGTTTAGACCTAGGATTCACTCTAGGTTTCATGTTAGGTTTAGTCCTAGTGTTAGGGACATGGGTAATGTAAGAGCTAGGGTTAAATTTAGGGATAGTTTTAGGGTTAGGGTTATGGTTAACTATAGTGTTAGGTTTAGATTTTCGGGTAGGGTCAGATTTATAGATAGATATACAATAAAGGCAGGGTCAGTGTTCAGGTTAGAGTTAGAGTTAGGACTACAGCAAGAATTATACTAGTTTTAGGTCTAGGGATAAGGTTAGTGATTGGTTTAGGTTCAGGGTTATTGTTAGGGCTAAGGCTAGGTTTTTATTTTGGTCTAGAGCTAAAGTTAAGTCTAGATTTAGGATTAGGTTTAGGTCTAGGGCTAGTGTTAGTGTTTTTTCTAGGTTTAGGGTCAGGTTTAGACCTAGGGTTAGTGTTAGGGTGAGAAAAAGGTTTAGGGTTAGTATTTGGGATTGGGATAGGTTTAGAGCTACAGTGAGGGCTAGGTTTAGGACTATTAACAGTGTTAAGGTTTTTGTTGGCCTAAAGATTAGGGATAGGTCTTGGGTTACCATTATAGTAAGTGTTTGGCTTAGGGTAAGTGATATCCTTAGAGCTAGGGTTAGGACTAGCGTTAGGATAAGGATTAGGGTTAAATCTAGGTTTTGGACTCTGATTAGGGCTAGATTTTTGTTAGGGTTAAGTAAATGCCTAATGTAAGAACTAGGGTTACACTTAGGGTTGGGGGTAGGTTAGTGTAATGGTTTGCTTTAAGATTAGTGTCATATTTAGAGCTAGGGTTATGTTAGGATATGAGTAAGAATCAGAGTTAGTTTTAGGTTTAGGGTTAAGACTCAAATAAGGGCTAGGGTTGCTGTTAGGTTTCAGTTTAAGGTGAAGTTGGTGTTTAGAGCTAGGGTGACTGTTAGGATATGAGTCAGGGTCAGGGTTAGTTTTAAGTTAGGTTTATGACTTGAATTAGGTCTAGGGTTACTGTTAGAGTCTCTTTTAAGTTAGCATGGTGTTTAGAGCAAGGATGACCCTTATTATATGAGTCAGGGTCAGGGTAAGTTTTAAGGTTAGAGTGAGGACTGGAATTAGGACTAGAGTTATGTCTAGGTGTAGTGTTAATGTTTGGTTCAAGTTAAGTTTTAGGGTTAGGGGTAATGCTCCGTTTGGTTTTAGTCCTAGGTTTAGGGTTAGCACTAGTTATATAATTAGACTTAAGGTTAGGACTAGTATTAGTGTTATGCTTAGGGTTAGGGTTAGATTTGAATTAGCATTAGATCTAGGGTTCGGGTTAGGTCTCAGGATAGGGCAAGGGTTAGGCTAGGGTTTGGATTATTGTAACGAATAGGTTTAGAAATAGGGATAGAACTTGGAGGAGTGTTAGAATTAATCATAGAGCTTGATAATGGTTATTTTAAAAGATAGAGCTAAATTAGCGCTAAGATTAGGGTTAGGGTTAGTGTTCAGCTTAGGCAGAGCATTAGGATTAGGGTTATGCTTATCTTTAGGGTAATGGATGGCATTATTGCTAGGTTTAGAGGTAGGGTGAGGGTTAGAATTAGGATGAGGTCAAAGGTTAGGGTTAGGGATATGATTAAGGCTAGGTTTAGGGCTAGAATGAGTGCTAGGGTTTGTTGTAGGTTTAGGTCTAGAATTAAGGCTAGGGCTAATGTTCGGCCTAGTGTTACACTTAGGGGTAGATTTAGGTTTAGGTTTGTGTCTAGATCTAGTGTATGTGTTAGGTTTAGGATAAGGGTCAGGTTTACAGCTAGGTGAATTTTTAGGTGCAGGATCAGGATTAGGGTTTTTTTTTAGGTTAATGTTTAAGAATAGGGCTTAAATGAGTATTAGGGTTAGGGCTAGAGTAATGGATAGGATTAGGTTTTGTTTCAAGGTAGGTTTAGGATAATGGTGAAGTTTCAGTTTATCGAAAATGGTTTGGGTTAGGCCTAGGGTTAGCTTTAGGATTATGGTTATCATAAGGATGATGTATAGTGTTAGACTTAGGGTAAAGGCTAAGGTTATTTTTAAGATTAGGTCTAGAGTCAGGGTTAGGTTTAGGGTTTGGGTTTGGGCTAGTAAACCTAGTTTAGGATAGGATTAGGGTCAGGTTTAGAGTAAAGATTAGGTTTTGAGCTAGGGTTCATCCATGGTGAGGGTTAGGTTCAATGTTAGGTCTAGGGTTAGGTTTATGGTCATTTTTTGGGTTATCTTAAGGGTTAGGGATAGGGTTTCATTATGGTTAGGGTTAGGTTTAGGGTAATATATCGGGGTAGATGTAAGCTTAGCTTTAGTGTTAAGATTAGATTTAGTTTAAGCTTAGTTTTAAGGCTAGGTATACTGTTGGGTTTATCATAAGGGTTAGGGATTGAGTTATGGTTAGGGCTACAGCAAGGGTTAGGTTTAGGGTTAGGTCTAGGTTTAGGTTTATGGTTTTTGTTAGTGTTTTGGTTAGGTTTAGGACTAGGGTTGTCATTAGGTTTAGGGTTAGAGTTAAGGTAATGGCTAGGGTTATAGATAAGGTTAGAGCTAGGGTTAACATTAGGATTAGGGCTAGGGTTAGGGTTATGTTTAGAGATAGTGCTAAGGTTATATTTAGGCTAATGCTTAGGCTTGGAGCTAGGGTTAGGACACAGGTGAGGGTTAGGGTTAGGTTTATGGCTAGGTTTAGGGTGAGGGTTATGCTTAAGGTAAGTTTAGGCCTTGGATTAAGGCTATTTTTGAGTGTTAGGTTTTGGTCTAGGGTTAATGCCATGGTTAATGTAAGATCTAGGTTTCTAATTAGGGTAGTTTTAGGGTTAGGGCTATGGCTAGGTCTATTGTTAAATTCAGATTTTGGTTTAGAGTCAGGTTTAGAGCTAGGTTTTGTGTTAGTGTCAAGGTCAGTGTTCAAGTAATTGTTAGGGTTAGGGTGAAAGCCAGAATTAGTACTAGGGTTAGGTAGGGGGTAGGGTTAGTTTTTGGTTTAGGTTAACGGTTATTGTTAGGGCTAAGTCTAAGTTTTTGTTTAGGTTTAGGGCTAGAGTTATCGCTAGATTTAGGATTAGATTTAGGTCTAGGACTAATTTTAGGGTTAGGTTTAGGTATAAGATTACTGGTAGGGCTAGTTTCAGATTTCTTTTTATGGTTAGGGTCAGGTTTAGACCTATAATTATGTTAGGGTGAAAAAATGGTGAAGTTTAGAGTTAGGGTTTGAGTTATGATTTGAGCTTGAATGAAGGCTAGGGTTAAAATAGTAATAGGGTTTGTGTTAGGTTTAGGCTAAGGATTGCGATTAGGACTAGGTTTAGCATTATGGATAGGATTTGACTTAGTGTAAGGGATAGGGTTAGAGCTAGGTTTAGGGGTACATTTTGGGTTAGGTTTAATTCTAGTGTTAGGGCTTGGATTAGGGTTACTTTTGTGTTAGGGTT
Organism: Callospermophilus lateralis; assembly: GCF_048772815.1. Classification (NCBI taxonomy): domain Eukaryota; kingdom Metazoa; phylum Chordata; class Mammalia; order Rodentia; family Sciuridae; genus Callospermophilus; species Callospermophilus lateralis. Next base: position 72,633,864 of record NC_135318.1, on the reverse strand, counting down.
AGGGCTATTTCTAATATAAAACTACTGTTAAAATTAGGGTTATTTTTAGTGTTAGTGTTTGGGCTCAGTCTACTGTTAGCATTAGCTTTAGGGTTAGGGTGATATATAGAGCTAGGGTTAGTTTTTTGGATAAGAGTTGTGTCAGATTTAATTTTAGGCCTAGGACTCGAATTAGAGCTAGGGTTATGGCTAGTTATAGTGGTAGGGTTTGGTATATGGTAAGGTTTAGGGTTAGAGCATTGGCTTAGTTTTGTTTTAGGGGTAGGGCTAGGATTATATCTAGTTTTAGGATTAGCAATAGTGTCAGGACTAGTGGTAGAGCGAGGTTTTGGCTTAAGTTTAGGGTTAGATTTATCCTTATGTTTAGATCTAGGGTTAGGGCTATGCCTAGGGTTAGGTATAATTTTAGGGCTACTGTGAGGGTTACAATATTGGATATGGTTAGAAATAGAAATAGGGCTGGGTTGAGAGTTTGAGTTAGTCTTAGTGCTTGAAGTTAGGTGTAGGGTTAAGGTTAGGCCTAAATTAGGACTAGGATTATTGCTAGGATTAGTGTTAAGGTTAGGCCTATGGTTAGGGCTAGGTTTAGGGTTAGATTTAGGGTCAAGGATGGGGTTAAATAGCTAGAGTTCAGGCTAGGGCAAGGGTTAAAATTAGGAATAGGGATAGGGTGAGCGTTTTGGATAAGATTCAGGTTAGGTTTAGGGCTAGGGTTTGTGTTAGGGTTAGGACTAAATTAGGGCTAGGCCTAATATCAGGTCTAGGGTTACAATTAGGAATAGTTTTAGGGTTTGGTTTATGGCTAGGTTTAAGGTAAGGGTTAGGTTTAGGGTAGAGGTCAGCTTTAGAGTAAGGTTTATTATTAGGGTGAAAGTCTGGGTTAGGTTTGGTTTGGGTTAAGGTTTACGGTTAGGGCTTGAATCAGTGATAGGGTTTGTGTTCACGCTAGAGTAATGGATAAGGTTAGTTTTAGGGTTCAGTTTAGGTTTAGAGTAATGTATAGTGTTAATGTAAGGGTAAGGGTTAGGGTTAGGCCTAGTGTTAACATTTGGGTTAGGCTTATGCTTAGGTTAATGTATTGGGTTAGTGCTAGTGTTAGGGCTTGAGTTAAGGTTAAGTTTAGGGCTAGGATTAGTGTTAGGGTTAGGTTTAAGGTAAGTGTTAGGGTTTGAGCTATGGTTAGTGCTAGCATAAGGGTTATAGATAGAGTTGCGGCTCTGTATAGGGTTAGAGTTAGGGGTAGGGCTAGGGTTAGCATTAGGGTCAGGGTTATGTTTAAAGTAATTGATAAAGTTAGATCTAGGACTTGGGCTATGGTTACAGTCAGGATTCGGGCGAGGATTAAGGTTAAGGTTAGGGCTACGGTTATGCTAAGGGTAAGGGTTAGAGTTTGAGCTAAGGTAAGAGCTATTATAAGCATTAGAGTAGGGTTTGCGCTAGGTTAATATTAGGGTTATGTTTAGGGCTACGTTTAGGGCTATGTTTTATGTGAGGTTTATGGCTAGCATTAGGACTATGGGTAATGCAATATTTAGGGTTATGGTTATGAGTTGTTTGAAGATTAGGGTTATGGATAAATCCTGTGTTAGTGTTAGGTTTTGGGTTAGGATAAGGTTTAGATCTAGGGTTTATGTTAGGGTAGGGGTCAGTTTCAGGTTATTATTGGATTTAGTGTTAGGGCCAAAATTAAAACTAGGTTAGGTCTAGGGGTAGGGGTAGTCTTTGTGTTGGATTAATGGTTAAAGTTAGGACTAGGGCTAGGTTTTTGTTTAGGGCTAGGGCTAGAGTTATGGCTATATTTAGGATTAAGTTTATATCTAGTGTTAGTGTTATGATTAGGTTTAGGTATAGGTTTAGCAGTTGGGCCAGTGTTAGGGTTTGGTTTAATGTTACGGTTAGGCTTAGTCATAGGGTTAGTGTTAGGTTCAGAATAAGGGTCAGGGTTACGCTTAGGCTTTGGGTTAGGGTTAGAGATAGAATGAGATCTAGGGTTAAGACAAGTAATATAATTAGAGTTTGGGTAGGCTAAGAATTAGGGTTAGATCTAGGGTAGCATTAGGGTGAGGTAAGAGATAGGATAAGAGCTAGGGTTAGGTTTAGGGTTTGGGCTAGGGTTAAAGGTAGAGTTAGGACTCAGATTAGTACTAGGTTTTGTGTTAGGGTTAGGGCTATGTCTAATGTAAAAACAGGTATTATGATTAGGGGTAGTTTTTTGCTTAGGTTTAGGGCTAGGTCTAGTGTTTAGATTAGGTTTAGGTGATATTTAGAGCTAGGGTTAGTTTTAGGTTCAGATTCAGGGTCAATATTAGTTGTAGGTTTAGGGTTAGGGCTAGGTGTAGCAGTAGCATTTGGTTTAGGTTAAGGGTTATGATAAGGGCTATAGCTCAGTTTTTTAGGGCTATGGCTAGGTTTAGGGCAAGTTTTCAATTTAGCATTAGGGTTAGAGCTAGTTTTAGGTGAGGTTTAGGTTTAGGGTTAGGGTTAGATTTAGAGTTTGGGTTAGATTTAGGTTTATTGCTAGGCCTCAGTTTAGGGCTAGGTTTGGGCTAGTGTTAGGGCTGTGCTTTGTCTTATAGAAAGGGATAAGTTTAGAACTAGGAATAGGGCTAGGCTAGAGTTAGAGTTAGTCTTAGGGCTAGGGATATGGTTAGGTTTAGGATTAGGTCTAAATTAGGGATAGGATTAGACCTAGTGTTCATATTAGTGCTAGGCATTGGTTTAGGGCTAGGATTAGGACTAGGCATAGGATATGGTATAATGTTATACCTAGCTTTAGGCCTAGGGTTAAGGTTCAATTTAGGATTAGGGCTAGAGTTTGGGTTAGGGTTTGGATTAAGGCTAAATTTATGGCCAGGATTAAGACTACAGTTTTTCTTAGGGTTAGGGCTAGCATTAGGACTAGGGCTAAGGTCAGGTGTAGTGTTATGAATAGGGATAGTTTTAAGGTTAAATTTATGGTTAGGTATAGTGTAAAGGTTAGGTTAAGGGTTAAGTTCTGTTTTAGATAGGAGTATTATTAGGATCAGGAAAAGGGTTAGGATTAGTGTTAGGGTATGGAATTAGCATTCAGGATAGGTTTAAGTTTAGGGTAAAGGATATGGTTAGGTTTAGGTTTCAAGTAAGGTTTAGGTAATATATAGTGTTAGAGTTATGGATAGGGTTAGGGGTATCATAGGAATAGCATTAGGGTTAGATTTAGGGTTAAGGTAATGGATAGGATTAAAGCTAGGAATAGGGCTAGGGTTATGGTTAGGATTAAGTCTAGGGTTAGAATTAGGTTTAGCGTTAGGGTTAGGTTTAGAGTTAAAAATAGAGTTAGAATTCGGATTAGGGCTAGGTTTTAGATTAGATTAGGGCTAAGGTAGGGCTATGGCTAATGAAAAAACTATCATTACAATTAGGGCTAGATTTAGGGTTAGGGTAATGGTTAGATCTAGTGTTAGGATTTGGTTTAGTTTGGGGGTGATGATTTGAGATAGGTTAATGATAGGGTCAGAGTCAGGGTCAGTGTCAGTTTTAGGGTTAGGGATAACATTCAAAATTGAGCTAGGGTTAAGGGTAGGTGTAGGTTTAGGTTTTGCCTTAGGGTTAGCACAAGAATTAGGGCTAGGGCTAATGTCAGGTATATGGTTACAGTTAGGTTAGCATTAACATTAGGGCTATGGCTCGGGTTGGTTTTAGGTGTAGGGCTTGGGTTAGGGTTAGTTTTTTGATTAGCAATAGTGTTAGAGCTAGTGGTAGGGTAAGGTTTAGGCTTACGGTAAGGGGTGGATTTAGAATTATGGTTAGATCTAGGGTTAGGGATAGGGTTAGGGTTAAGGATAGGGCTAGTATTAGGGTTACGGTAACAGATAAGGTTAGTAGTAGAAATAGGTCTAGCTCGAGAGTTGGATTTAGTCTTACAGCTAGGGTTTGAATAAGGATAACATATAGCAATAAATTATGGCTAGGATTGGAGCTAGGGTTTCTGTTATGGTTAGGCCTAGTGTTAGGGCTAGGGTTGGGGTTAGTGATAATATTAGGGTTAGGGTTAGGGGATGAGATGTTGTTATACCTAGGTTCAGAACTAAGGCAAGGGTTGAAATTAGGAATTGGGCTAGGGTTAGGTTTTGGATTAGGATTAAGGCTAGGTTTAGGGCTAGGATAAGGGCTCGGGTTTGTATTAGGTTCAGAGCAAGAATTAGGTAGAGTGCTAATGTCAGGTCTATGGTTTGGTTAGGGATAGAGTCATGGTTAGTTTTATATCTAGGTCTAGTGTAAGGGTTAGGTTTACGGTAAGAGTCAGGTTTAGAGCTAGGTGTATTATTAGAGTCAGTGTCTTATTCAGAGTTTGGTTTGGGTTATGGTTTAGGTTTAGAGCTCGAATTAGCATTAGGGTTAGGGTTGGGGTTAAAATAATTTTAGGGTTAGTTTTAATGTTCAGGTTAGTTTTAGGTAATGAAGGGTTAGTGTTAGTGATAGCATTAGGGTTAGGGCTAGGATTTGCATTTGGTTTAGGCTTATGTTTAGGGTAATGGATAGGTTTAGGGCTAAGGTTATGGTTAGGACAAGGTCTATGGTTAAGGTTAGGGTTAGGGTTAGGCACAGGGTTAGTGTAAGGGTTAGGTTAGGGTAAGTGTTAGGGTTTGACCTATGATTAGGCCCAGGGCGAGGGTTAGGGTTAATTTCAGGTCTAGGTTTAGGATTAGGGTTATGTTTAGTTTTAGGATTAGCATTAGTTTTAGGTTTATGTTTAGGGTAATGTATAGATTTAGAGCTAGGGTTTGGCCTTGGCTATGGTTAGGATTAGGTTTAGGATTAGCATTAGGGTTAGGGTTAGGAGTAGGTTTATGTTTAAGGTAAAGGTTAGTGTTTGATCTAGGGTTAGGGCTAGCATGAGAGTTAGGGTTAGGGTTAGGGTTAGGTCTAAGGTTAGGGTTAGGTTTAGGCTTAGGTCTAGGTTTAGGTCTAGGTTTTGTGTGAGGTTTAGGGGTAGCATTAGGGCTATGGGTAGTGAAACAGCTAGGTTTAGGTTTATGGCTAGGTCGAATGTTAGGGTTATGGCTAGATTTTGTTTTAGCCCAAAGTTTACATCTAGATTTGTGTTAGGGTAAGGGTCATTGTTTGGGTTAGGGTTAGGTTTAAGGTTAGGGCCAGAATTAGAGCTAGGTTTAGGTCTAGAAGTAGGATTAGTGTTTGAGTTATGTTAAGGGTTATAGTTAGGCCAATGGCTAGGTTTATTTATTTATTTATTTATTTTTTTTGGTCTAGTGCTAGAGTTATGACTAGACTTAGAATTAGTGTTTTTTTCTAGGTCCAGTGTTAGGATTAGGTTTAGGTATAGGATTACTGTAGGGCTAAGGTTAGATTTTGGTTTATGGTTAGGGTCAGGTTTATTCCTAGGGTTAAAGTTAGGGTCAGAATAAGGATCAGTGTTAGGATTAGAGTTTGGATTAGGGTTAGAGCTAGAAATAGGGCTAGGGTTACAATTAGTATTAGAGTTATGGTTTGGGATAGGGTAAGGATTATGTTTAAGACTAGGGTAGCATTAGGGTGAGGGTTTGGCTTAGGGTAAAGAACAGGGTTAGAGGTAGGGTTAGGGATAATATAAGGGTTAGGGATAGGGTTAGGATAAGGTTAGGGTTAGGTTTAAAACTAGATTTAGGTCTCAGATTATGGCTAGTTTTTCTGTTAGAGCAGAGCCATGGCTAATTTAAGAACTATAGTTCCAATTAGGGCTATTTTTAGGGTTACGTTTAGGGTTAGCGTGATGTATAGAGCTAGGGTCATGTTTAGAGCTAGGGTTAGTGTTCAGGTCCGAGACAGGGTCAGCATAATTTCAAGAGTAAGGATTATGACTCCAATTAATGCTAGGATTAGGGCTAGTTATAAGGTTAGGGTATGATTTATGGTAAGGTTTAGGGTTAAGCCTATGACTCAGTTTTATTTGAGTGCTATGACTAGGTTTAGGACTAGTTTTCCAATTAGCATTAGGCATAGGGCTAGTTTTAGGGTGAGGTTTATGCTTAGAGTTACGGTTAGATTTAGAGTTAGGATTAGATCTAGGTTTAGGGTTAGGGCAAAAGTTAGGGCTCTGGTTAGGGCAAGGTTTAGGTCTAGGGTTTGTGTTATTTTAAGGGATAGGACTACAGTAAATGTTAGTCTTAGGGCTAGGGTTAGTGTTAGGTCAAAATTAGTACTAGGATTAGCACTAGGATTAGTGTTAGATCTAGGCCTAGTTTTAGGGCTAGGGTTAGGGTTAGGGTTAGGATTAGGCTAGGTTACGTGCTAGGATTAGGGCCAGGTTTTGTGTTACGGTTAGTGCTAAGATTAGGGCTAGGGCTAATGTCAGGTCTAGGTTTATATTTAGGATTATGTTTAGGGTGAGGTTTATGGCTAGTTCTATTGTAAGCATTATCTTGAGGGTTCGGGTCAGTGTTTGAGATAGTTTTATTATTAGGTCCACGATCACAGTTATGGTTTGGTTTAGGTTACGGTTAAGAGTTAGGGTTCTAGTTAGCATTAAGGTTAGTGCTAAGGTTAGGTTAATGGATATGGTTAGGTTTAGGGTTCAGGTTTGATTTAGGGTAATAGATACATTTAGATTTAGACATAGGGTTAGGTTTATCCTAGAGTTAGCATTAGGGTTAGGGTTATGGTTATGGTGATGGATAGGGTTAGGTCTAGTATTAGGGTTAGAATTAAGGCTAGGGTTAGGTTTAGGGTTAACTCAATATTTAGGGTTAGGTTTAGATTTAGCGTAATGTTTAGGGCTAGAGCCAGGTTTAGAGTTAGGGTTAAAATGAGGTGTAGGTCCTGGATTGGAGCATTGTTTTGTTTTAGGTTAGGGCTAGGGTTAAGGATACAGCTAATGTAAAAACTAGGGTTATGATTAGGGCTACTTTTAGCGCTAAGTTTAGGTCTATGTCTCAATTAAGTGTTAAGTTTATTTTAGGGTGATGTTAGAGGTACGGTTAATTACAGTGTCAGATTCAGTGTCAAGATTAGTTTTAGGGTTAGGGTAGGGCTGGAATTAGGGCTAGGGTTCGTACTAGATGTTGGGTTAAGTTTTGGTTTCGGGTGCAGTTTATGGGTAGGGCTCTGGCTTGGTTTTGTTTTAGGGCTAGGGCTAGGTTAGGGCTAGTGTTAGGATTAACCTTAGTGTTAGGGATAGTGTTATTGTGAGTTTTAGGGTTAGATTTGGGGTTAAATTTAAAGTTATGTTTAGATCTAGGTATAGGACTGGGGGTAAGGTTAGAGCAAATGTTAGGGTTATGGTAAGGGATAGGGTTAGATCCAGGAATAGGGCTAGGTTGAGAGTAAGAGTTTGTCTTAGTGCTAGTGATAGGGATAGGGTTAGTGCTAAAGTATGACTAGGATCAGGTCTAGGGTTAGTTGTAGGGTTATGTCCAGGGTTAGGTTAGGATTAGGTTTAGGGGAATGGATGAGGTTATAGCTTGGTTCAGAACTAGGGTGAGGGATAAAATTAGGGATAGGGCTAAGTTTAGGTACAGGTTAGAATCAAAACTAGGTTTAGAGCTAGTATGAGGGCTAGCTTTTGTGTTAGGTTTATGGCAAGTATTAGGCCTAGTTCTTATGTCATGTCTAGGGTTAGGGTTAGGGATAGTTTTAGGGTATGTTTTATGGCTAGGTCTAGTGTCAGAGTTAGGTTTAGGGTGTGTTTCATGTTTAGAGCTAAGGATATTAAAATGGTCAGAGACAGGTTTTGGGTTTGGGGAGTTTAAGGTTTATGGTTATGACTCAAATTAGTATTATGGTTAAATTTAGGGTTACCATAATGGATAGGGTTAGGTTTATGCTTCAGTTTAGGTTTAGGGTTCATGTTAGATTTAGAGTAATGGATACGGTTAAGGTTAGGCCTAGGGTTAGCATTAGAGTTATGTTTATCATTAGGGTAATTGATAGGGTTAGAGCTAGTGTTAGGGGTACAGTTATGGTTAGGATTATGGCTAGAGTTAGGGTTAGGGTTAGGGTTAAGGCTAAGGTTAGGGTTAAATTTAGAATACGCTTTAGGGTTGGAACTAGGGTTAGCCCTAAGGCTAGGGTTTTATTTGGGGTTAGGACTAGGGTTTAGGTTATAGTTAGGGTTAGGGTTAGTATTATATTTAGGTCTAGTTTATAATTTTGTTTAGGTAATGGACAGAGTTAGAAGTTGGGTTAGGATTAGGGTTAGGTTTAGGACTAAGGTTAGGGTTAGATTGAGGGTATATTTAGGGTTTGAGCTAAGGTTAGGACTACAGCAAGGATTATATTTAAAGTTAGGTCTAGGGTTAGGTTTATGGTTAGGATTGGAGAAGGTAGGTTTTGGGCTAGGCTATGGTTATCATGGGGTTTTTGGTTAGGATTAGGGTAATGAGTGAAGTTAGAGCTTGGGTTATGTATGGGGATAAGATTAGGATTAGGATAGGGTTAGGGTTGTGCTTAGGCTTAGAGTAAGTCTTCTCACTAACTTAACCTAACCTTCTTACTTAACCTAACCTTCTGGTTAGGTTAAGGTTTAGGGTCAGGGATTGAGTAAGGTTTATTGATATGTTGAGGGTTTGGGTTAAAATCATAGCTAGGGATAGAGTTAGGGCTAGGATTAGCATTAGGTTTAGGGTTATGGATAGGGTAAAGGATACAGGTAGAGCTTGGTTTTGGGCTATGGTTACAGTTAGAATTATGGCTAGGATTAGGGTTAGGGTTTTGGCTACGGTTTGTTTTGGGTAAGGGTGAAAATTTGAACTAGAATTCCTTAACTAGGAACTCTTGGTAGGGCTAGGTCGAGGCTTCAGTTCAGCATTAGTTCTAGGGATATGATTATGGTAGGTCTGGTGTTAGGCTTAGGGTTATGGCTAGGGTTATCATTAGGGTTAGGATTAGGGTTAGGGTAATGGATATGTTTAGATACAGGTTTAGGTGTAGGATTAGGGTTAGATTTAGTTTTAAAGTTAGGGATGAGGCTCTGATTATGTTTAGGATTATAGTACGGGTTAGGGTTTCAGCTAGGGTTAGGTTTAGAGTTAGGTCTAGGGTTATTTTTTTGTTGGTTAGAGTTAGAATTATGCTTCGGTTATCAATAGGGATAGGATTAGCGTTAGGGTAATGGGTGGTTTAGGTCTAGTTTTAAGGTTAGGATTAGGGCTAGGTTTAGTTTTAACGTTAGGGATAGGTCTAAGTTTATATTAGGGTAAGGGTTAGGTTTCAAGCTCGACTTAGGACTAAGACTATGGTTAGGATTAGTGTTAGGGCTAGAGTTAGGGTTAGTGGTAGGCTTAGGGCTATGTTTAGGCTTAGGATTCGCTCTGTGTTTTGTGTTAGGTTAAAGCGTAAGGATAGGGCTATGGATAATGGAAGAGCTAGGGTTTTGATTAGGGCTAATTATAGAGTTAGAATTATGGCTAGTTTTTGTGTTACGTTTATATTTTCGATTAGGGTCAGGTATAGAGGTAGATTTACTGTTAAAGGCAGGGTCAGTGTTCGTGTTAGAGTTAGATTTAGCGTTAGAGCCAGAATTAGGACTAGGTTTAGGGCTAGGTTTTTGTTTATGTCTAGGGCTGAAGTTAAGACTAGATTTAGAATTAGTTTTAGGTCTAGAATTAGTGTTAGGTTTTGGTCTAGGGTTAGGGTCAGATTTAGACCTAAGGTTAGCGTTACGGTCAGAATAAGGTTCAGGGTTAGTATTAAGGTTTGGGATAGGGTTAGAGCTAGACTGAGGGCTATCTTTTAGACTTTCAATGGGGTAAGGTTCAGGTTAGATTAGTGGGTATGTTTAGAGCTAGGTTTAGGACTAGGGTTAATGTTAGAATTACAGCTAGGTTTAGTTCAGAGTTAGAGATGGGTCTAAATTTATATGTAGGGTAAGGATTAGGCTTTGAGCTAGTTTTAGGAATAAGGATAGGGTTAGAATAAGGGTTAGGGCTAGGGTTAGGGTTATGGTTGCACTTAGGAAAAGGTTTAGGCCCAAGATTCGCTCTTCGTTTTGTGTTAGGTTAAGGCGTGAGGTTAGGGTTATGGGTAATGTAAGAGCCAGGGTTATAATTAGGGCTCAGTCTAGGGTTAGGGTTATAGCTAGATCTAGTGTTAGGTTTAGGTTTCAGTTAGGGTCAGGTTTAGAGATAGGTTTAGTGTTAAAGGCAGTGTCAGTGTTCAGGTTAGATTTACAGTTAAGTGAAATCCAGAATCAAGATTAGGTTTATGTGTAGGATTAGGTTTAGTCTTTGCATTAAGTTAAGGGTTATTGTTAGGGCTACGACTAGTTTTTTTTTTTTTTTTTTTGTCTAGGACTTGAGTTAAGGCTAGATTTAGAATTACGTTTAGGTCTAGGGCTCATGATATGGATAGGTTTAAGTGAAAATATTGGTAGGGCTAGTGTTAGTGATTTGTTTAGGGTTAGGGTCAGGTTTATGCCTAGGGTTAGTGTTATGGTCAAAATAAGGTTCAGAGTTAGGGTTAGGGTTTGGCATACGGTTAGAGCAAGAATGAGGTCTAGGTTTAGGACTATTAATTTAGTTAGGTTTTTTGTTTGCCTTAGGATTAGGGAAAGGTCTAAGGTTAATCATTAGGATTAGCATTTTGCTTACGTTTAGGAATAGGGTTAGAGCTAGTGTTAGGAGTAGCATTTGGGTTAGAGTTAATGCTAGGTTTAGGGCTCAGTTAGGGCTAGGTTTTCCTGCTAGGTTTTCCTGTTAAGGCTAAGATTATGGCAATGGCTAATGTAAGAACCCAGGGTTAAAATTAGGGTTCTATTTAGGGTTTGTGTTAGTGGTTAGACCTTTAGTTTAAGGGTTAGTTTTAAGGTTATGTTGATATTTAAATTTAGCATTAGTATTAGAATAGGAGTTAGAGTCAGAGTTAGTTTCATAGTTAGGGTTAAGAATCAAATAAGGGCTAGGGTTACTCTTAGGGTTTGGTTTAAGTTTAGAGTGGTGTTTAGAGCCTGGGTGAGTGTTAGGATATGAGTCATTGTCAGGGTTAGTTTAAGGTTATGGTTAGGACTCTAAATAGGGCTAGGGTTAGGTATTGTTGTAGTGTTAGTCTTTGGCTTAAGTTAATGTTTAGGGTTAGGGCTACTGCTCAGTTTTGTTTTAGTCCTAGGTTTAGGGTTAGGGCTACTTTTACAGTTAGCATTAGGGTTAGGGCTAGTGTTAGGGTTTGGCTTAGGCTTAGTGTTAGGGTTACACTTAGAGTTAGGATTATATCTAGGGTTAGGGCTAGGGTTGTGGTTAAGGTAAAAATTGAGTTAGATCTAACGATAGGGTTAATGTTAGGGTTAGGGATAAAATTAAATTATAGAGTTAGATATAGTCTTAGGACGAGGGTTAGGTTTAGGTTTAGGGATAGGTTTAAATTAGGTATAGGATTAGGGCTGGGGTTAGTGTTCAGCTTATGCCCATTATTAAGATAAACATTAGGGTTAGGGTTAATTTTAAGTTGAGGGATGGCCATTTAGCTAGGTTAGAGGTAGGGTGAAGTTTAGAGTTAGGGTTCATTTTAGGGTTAGTGTTAGGGTTATATTTAAGGCTAAGTTTAGAGCTAGGATGAGGGTATTGTTTGTTTTTGTGTTAGGGCTAAAATTAGGGCTAGGGATAACATCAAGTCTAGGGTTATGGGTTATGATAGTTTTAAGATTAGTTTTATGGCTAATTCTAGTCTAAGTTTTAGGTCAAGTTTAGAGCTACAGGAATTATGAAGGTTAGGGTCAGGATTAGGGTTTGGTTTAGGTTAGGATTTAGGTTTAGGGCTCAAATTTGCATTAGGGTTACAGTTAGAATAATGATAGGGTTTAGTTTAGAGTTCAGATTAGGTTTAGGGTTATTCATAGGGTTAGGGTAACCGATAAAGTTAGCGTTACACCTAGGGTTAGCATTTGAGTTATGTTTACTGTAATAGAGAGGATTAGAGCTAAGTTTATAGCTAGGGTTATGGTTTGGAGTAGGTCTTTAGTTAGAGTTAGGGTTAGTGTTAGAATTAGGGTTAGGACTAGGGTTATATTTAGCATAAGGGTTAGGTATTGCGCTAGGGTTAGGCCTAGCATGCGGATTAGGTTTAGGGTTAGGTCTAGGAATAAGATTATGGGAGGGTTAGGGTTAGGGTTAGAATTATCATTAAGATTAGGTATAAGTTAATGAATACAAGCAGATATAGTGTTAGCGTTAGGGTTAGATTTCGGTTTAGGGTTAGTGTTATGACTATGGTTATGTTCAGGTTTAGGGTACGGGTTAGGGATTTAGCTAGTGTTAGGGCTATGGCAAATGTTACATTTAGGGTTATGTCTATAGGTATTTTCTCATTAAGGTTTAGCAATAGAGTTCAGGCTAGGATTATCAATAAATTTAGTGTTAGGGTTAAGGTAATGGGTAGGTTTAGAGCTAGGTTTAGCGATAAGGTTAAGTTTAGGATTACGACTAAGTTTAGGATTAGAGTTAGAGATAGGTCTAGGTCTATGTTTAGGGTAAGGGTTAGGCTTTGAGTTATTGTTAGGGTTAGGTTTAGATTTAGGGTTAGAGTTTAGCTAGGTTTATGTCTCAATTAGGGCTTGGTTTTGTGTCAGGTTAAAGGCTAAAAATAGGGCAATGGCTAATATAAGAACTAGCGTTAAAATTATGGTTAGTTTTAGGATTAGGGATAGAGGTGGTTCTAGTGCTAGGGTTAGGGTGATATTTATAGCTATGTTTAGTGTTAGGATATGAGTCATGGTAAACTTTAGTTTTAGGCTTAAGGTTATGACTCGAATTAGCACTAGGGTTACTGGAAGGGTTTGTATTAAATTTAGGGTTGTGTAGAGATAGGGTGAGTGCATTGATATGAATCAGAGTCAGGGTGATTTTTAAGGTTAAAATTAGGACTCAAATTAGGACTAGGGTTTGGTCTAGGTGTAGTGAAACCTAAAAATTCAAACTGTTACTGCAAACAAACACTTCAACCTAGAAGAACAAAATTTGGTGAACCAAGTGGTATTTGTGTGTTGATGATTACTGCCATGTATCATCAAGTTTGGGGTAAAAATATTTGCTTAAATTTCAGGAAACTCATTGTTTCATGAAAGCTTGGCAACCCCTTTCAATGAAAGTGTTTTTCACCAGTCTCTGCTTAGGGCTACTTCAAGAGGAAACAAACCATAGAGATAGAACTTAGAACTACTTTATTGTGTCAAGTTTCATGCAGCTAGCACAAACAATGTTTGATATAGTGTTTCAAATTAATCAATAAATATAGGAGAAAACAGAGTAAAACCTAAATATTCAAACTGTTACTTCAAGTGAATGCTTCAATGTAGAAGACGGAAATTTGGGGAGAAAAGTGGGCTTGATGTACTGACAAAACCCGCAAAGTATCATCAAGATTGGGTGAAAAAATATTTGCTGAGATTTTGAAAATCGTATTTTTTTGGAAGCTTGGCAACCACTTTCAAATGAAAATGTTTTTCTCCAGTCTATGCTTAAGGTTACATCAAGAGGAAACAAACAATCAAGATAAAACTTAGAACTACTTTATTGTGTCAAGTTTCAAGGAGGTGGCACAAACCATGTTTGATTTAGAGTTCCGAATACATCTATCAATATAGAAGAAAACAGAGTGAAACCTAAAAATTTAAACTGTTACAGCAAATGAACGCTTCAAGCTAGAAGAACAAAATTTGGTGAGCCAACTGAGATAGGTGTACTGAACTTTACTGCCAAGTTTCTTAAACATTGGGTGAAAAAACATTTGATGAAATTTCAGGAAATTCGTAGTTTTTTGGAAGCATGGCAACCCCTTTCAAATAAAAGTGTTTTTCACCATTTTCTGCTTAAGTTTGCTTCAACAGGAAACAAACCATCAAGACAGAACTTAGAACTACTTTATTGTCTCAAGTTTCTAGAAGCTATCACAAGTCATGTTTCATTTAGAGTTCCAAAGTCATCTTTCAATATAGGAGAAAACAGAGTGAAACCTAAAAATTCAAACTCTAACTGTAAACGAATGCTTCAACTTACAAGAAGGAATTTTGCAGAGACAAGTGGGCTTGGTGTACTGATCATTAATGCCAAGTACCATCAAGATTGGGTGAAAAAATATTTGGTAAGATATCAAAAATCGTAGTTTATTGGAAGCTTGACAACCCCTTTAAAATGAAAGTGTTTTTCGCCAGTCCCTGCGTAGGGCTACTTCAAGAGGAAACCATCCATCAAAATAGAATTTAAAACTACTTTATTGTGTCAAGGTTCAAAGAGCTAGCAAAAACCGTGTTTGATTTAGAGTTCCAAATACATCTATCAATATAGGAGAAAACAAAGTGAAACCTAAAAATTCAAACTGTTACTGCAAACGAATGCTTCAACCTAGAAGAACGAAATTTGGTGAACCAAGTGATATTGGTATACTGATCATACCACCATGTATCATCAAAATTGGGTGAAAAAATATTTTCTGAGTCTTCAGGAAACTCACAGTTTTTTTGGAAGCATGGCAAACCCTTTCAATGAAAGTGTTTTTCACCAGTCTCTGTTTAAGGCTACTTCAAGAAGATACAAACTGTACAGAGAGAATTTAGGACTATTTTATTGTCTCAGTTTTCAATGAGCTCGAACAAACCATGTTTGATTTAGAGTTCCAACTATATCTATCAAATAGGAGAAAACAGAGTGAAAACTAAAAATTCAAATTGTTACTGAAAACGAACAATTCAACCTAGAAGAACGAAATTTAAGCAGCCAAGTTGGCTTAGTGTCCAGATCATTACTGCCATGTATCATCATGATTGGGTGAAAAAATATTTGCTGAGCTTTCAGGAAACTCAAACCTTTTTGGAATGTTAGCCACCCCTTTCAAATGGAAGTGATTTTTGCCAGTCTATGCATAGGGCTACTTCAAGAGGAAACAAAACATAGAGTTAGAAATTAGAACTACTTTATTGCCTCAAGTTTCAAGGAGCTAGCACAAATCATGTTTGATTTAGAGGTCCAACAACATCTATCAGTATAGGAAAAAAGAGATTGAAACCTAAATATTCAAAGTGTTACTGCAAACGAATTTTCAACATGGAAGAACAAAATTTAGGAAGCCAAATGGGCTTAGTGTCCTGATCATTACCACCAAGCATCATCAAGATTGGGTGAAAAAATATTTGCTGAGATTTCAGGAAACTCGTAGATTTTTGGAAGCTTGGCAACCCCATTCAAATGAAAGTGTTTTTCACCAGTCTGCTTAGGGCTACTTCAAGAGGAAACAAATCATAGAGAGAGAACTTAGAACTACTATATTGTGTCAAGTTTCAAGGAGTTAGCACAAACCGTGTGTTTGATTTAGAGTTCCAAGCACATCTATCTGTATAAGAGAAAACAGAGTGAAACCTAAAAATTCAAACTGTTACTGGAAACAAATGCCTCAACCTAGAAAAATGAAAATTGGGCAGCCAAGTGGGCTTAGTGTACTGATTATTACCGCTAAGTATCATCAGGATTGAAATAAAAAATAATATTTGCTGAGGTTTCAGGAAACTCATAGTTTTTTTGGAAGCTTGGCAACCCCTTTCAAATGAAGGGGTTTTTCGCCAGTCTCTCCTTAGGACTACTTCAAAGGAAAAAAAAACATAGACATTGAAATTAGAACTACTTTATTATGTCAAGTTTCAAGGAGCTAGCAGAAACCGTGTTTGAATTAGAGGTCCAACTATATCATTGAATATAGGAGAAACAGAGTGAAACCTGAAAATTAAAACTGTTACTCCAAATGAATTCTTCAAATTGGAAGAATAAAATTTGGGGATCCAAGTGGGCTTAGTGTACTGATCATTACCACCAAGTATCATCAAGATTGGGTGAAGAAATATTTGTTGAGATTTTAGGAAACTCGTAATTCTTAGTAAGCTTGGCAACCACTTTCAATGAAAGTGTTTTTTGCCAATCTCTAATTAGGGCTCCTTCAAGAGGAAAAAAAACATAGAAATAGAACGTAGAACTACTTTATTGTGTCAGGTTTCAAAGATCTAGCACAAACCATATTTGATTTAGAATTTCAATTCCATCTGTCATTATAGGAGAAAAGAAACTGAAACTGTTACAGGAAATGAACACTTCAACGCAGAAAATCAAAATATAGGCACCCAAGTGGGCTTAGTGTACTGATCATTACCACCAAGAATCATCTAGTTTGGGTGCAAAATATTTGCTGAGATTTCAGAAAGCTCATAGTTTTTTAGAAGCATGGCAACCCATTTAAAAAATGTATTTTACCGGTCTCTGCTTAGGGCTACGTCAAGAGAAAACAAACAAAAGAGATAGAATTTAGAACTACTGTTGTGTGAAGTTTCAAGGAGCAAGCACAAACCGTGTTTCATTTAGAGATCCAACTACATCTATCAATACAGGAGAAAAAATGTGAAACCTAAAAATCCAAACTGTTACTGCAAAGGAATGCTTCAACCTAGAAGAACGAAATTTGGGCAGCCAAGTGGGCTTAATGTGCTGATCGTTGCCACCAATTATCATCAAGAATGGGTTAAAAAATTGATATCCAACTACATCTACTAATATATGAGTAAACAGAGTGAAACCTAAAAATCAAACTCTTCCGTGAAACGAATGCTTCAACGTAGAAGAACAAAATTTGGTCATCCAGGTGGGCTTAGTGTGCACATCATTACCTCCAAGTATCATCAAAATTGAGTGAAAACATATTTTCTGAGATTTCAGGAAACTTATAGTTTTTTTGGAAGCTTGGCAACCCCTTTCAAATGAAAGTGTTTTTCGCCAGTCTCTGCTTAGGGCTAATTCAAGGGGAAACAAACCATAGAGATAGAAATTAGAGCTACTTTATTTTGTCAAGTATCAAGGAGCTAGCACAAACCGTGTTTAATTTAGAGGTCCAACTGCATCTATCAATATAGAAGAAAACAGAATGAAACCTAAAAATTCAAACTGTTAATGGAATCGAACTTTCCACCTGGAAGAACAAAACATAGGGAGCCAAGTGGGTTTAGTGTACTGATCATTACTGCCAAATATCATCAAGATTGGGTGAAAAACATATTTTCTGAGATTTAAGGAAACTCATAGTTTTTGGTAGCTTGCCAAACCCTTTCAAATGAAAGTGTTTATCGCCAGTCTTTGCTTAGGACTACTTCAAGAGGAAACAAACCATAGAGATAGAACTTAGAATTATTTATTGTTTCAAGTTTAAAGGAACTAGCAAAAACCGTGTTTGATTTAGAGGTCCAACAACATATATCAATATAGGAGAAAACAGAGTGAAACCTAAAAGTTCAAACTGTTACTGCAAAAAAAACCGCTTCAACCTAGAAGAACAAAATTTAAGCAGCCAAATGGGCTTAATGTGCTGATTATTGAAGCCAAGGATCATCAAGATTGGTTGAACAAATATTTGCTGTGATTTCAGGAAACTCGTAGGTTTTGGAAGCTTTGCAACCCCTTTCAAATAAAAGTGTTTTTTGGGAGTCTTTTCTTAGTGATACTTCAAGATGAAACAAAATATACAGATAGAATGTAGAACTACTTTCTTGTGTAAAGTTTCAAGGAGCTAGCACAAACCGTGTTTGATTTAGACTTCCAACTTCATCTATCAATATAGTAGAAAACAAAGTGAAATATGAAAATTTAAACTGTTACTGAAAACAAACCATAGAGATAGAACTTAGATATAGTTCATTGTGTCAAGTTTCCAAAAGCTATCACAAAACTTGTGTGATTTAGAGTTTGAACTATATCTATCAATATAGGAGAAAACAGAGTGAAACCTAAAAATTCAAACTCTTCCTGGAAACCTTGAAGAACATAATTTGGGCAGCCAAGTGGGCTTAATGTGCTGATCATTACCGCCTAGTATCATCAAGATTCGGTTAAAAAATATTTGCCGAAATTTCAGGAAACTCGTTGATTTTGGAAGCTTGGCTACTCCTTTCAATAAAAGTGTTTTGTGCCAGTCTCTGCTGATGTTACCTCAAGAGGAAACAGACCATACAGATAGAACTTAGAACTATATTATTGTGTCAAGTATCAAGGAACTAGCAAACCATGTTTGATTTAGAGTTCCAAATACATCTAATAATAAATGAGAAAACAGACTGAAACATAAAAATTCAAACTCTTCATGGAAATGAACGCTTCAATCTACAAGAACGAAATCTGGGAGGGCAATGGGCTTACTGGGATTGGTGTATTGATCATTACCTGAAAGTATCATGAAGATTGGGTGAAAAAATATTTGCTGAGTTTTCAGGAAACTCGTAGTTTTTTTTAAGGTAGGCAACCCCAATGAAAGTGTTTCTCGCCAATCTCTGCTGATGGTTACTTCAAGAGGAAACAAACCATACATATAGAACTTAGAAGTACATTATTGTATCAAGTTTCAAAGAGCTAGTGCAAACCGTGTTTGATTTAGAGTTCCAAATACATCAAAACATATATCAATATAGGGGAAAATAGAGTGAAACTTAAAAATTCAAACTGTTCCTGGAAACAAACGCTTCGAACTAGAAGAACGAAATTTGGACAGCAAAGTGGGCTTAGTGTGCAGATCTTTACCAACAAGTACCTTCAAGATTCAGTGAAAAAATATTAGCCAAAATTTCAGGAAACTTGTTGTTTTTTGGAAGCTTGGCAACCCTTTTCAATAAAAGTATTTTCCGCCAGTCTCTGGTGATAGCTACTTCAAGAGGAAACAAACCATACAGTAGAACTTAGAACTAAATTATTGTGTCAAGTATCAAAAAATTGCACAAACTGTGTTTGATTTAGAGTTCCAAATACATCTATCCATATAGGAGAAAACAGAGTGAAACCTAAAAATTGAAACTCTTTCTGCCAAAGAATGCTTCAACCTAGAAGAATAAAATTTGGGCAGCCAAGTGGGATTGGTGTACTGATCAATACCACCAAGTATCATCAAGATTGGGTGAAAAAATATTTGCTGAGATTTCAGGACACTCGTTTTTTGAAAGCTTGCAAAGTTTTTCAATTAAAATGTTTTTCGCCAGTCTCTGCCTAGCGATACTTCAAGAGAGAACAAACCACAGAGACAGAACATAGAACTCTTTTATTTTGTCACTTTTCAAGGAGGTATCACAAACACCTGTTTGATTTAGAGTTCCACCTACATCTATCTATATAGGAAAAAAAGAGTGAAACCTAAAAATTCAAACTGTTACTGGAAAAGAACTCTTCAATCTAGAAAAATTAAATTTGGGCAGAAAATTAGGCTTAGCGTACTGATCATTACCTTCACGTATCATCATGAAACTCATAGTTTTTTGGAAGCTTGGAAACCCTTTTCAAATGAAAGTGTTTTTCACCAGTTTCCTCTGAGTGCTACTTCAAGAGAAAACAAACCATAGAGATAGATCTTAGAACTGAATTATTGTGTCAAGTTTCAAGGAGCTAGCACAAACTGTTTGATTTAGAGTTCCAAAAACATCTATCAATATAGGAGAAAACAGAGTGAAACATAACTATTCAAACTGTTATGGAAAAGAACGCTTCAATCATGAAGTAAAAAATTTGGGGAGCCAAGTGGGCTTGGTGTACTGATCCTTACTGCCAAGTATCATCAATATTGCATAAAAATTTTTTTACAGAGATTTTAGGAAAATAGTAGCTTTTGGAAGCTTGGCAACCGCTCTCAATGACAGTGTTTTTCTCTAAACTATGATGAAGGCTACTTCAAGAAAAAGAAACCATGGTGATATAACTTATAACTTCTTTTTTGTGTAAAGTTTCAAGGAGCTAGCCCAAACCGTGTTGAATTTACTGTCCCAACTACATTTATCAATATATGAGAAAACAGAGTGAAACCCAAAAATATAAACTGGTAATGGAAACGAATGCTTAAACCTAGAAGAACAAAATTTCGCAGTGAAGTTGGCTTAATGTACCGATCATTACCACCAAGTATCATCAAGGGTGGGTGAAAAAAATATTTGCTGAGATTTCAGGAAACACGTTTTGTGAAAGCTTGGAAACACCCTTCAATGAAAGTGTTTTTCGCCAGTCTCTGCTGAGGGCTATTCAAAAGGAAACAAACCATATTAATAGAACTTAGAACTACTTTATTGTGTAAAGTATCCAGGAGCTAGCCCAAATCGTGTTTGATTTAGAGTTCTAACTACATCTATCAGTATGGGAGAAAACATAGTGAAACTTAAAAATTCAAACTGTTACTTGAAACGAACGCGTCAACCTAAAAGTACAAAATTTGGGAAGCCAAGTGGACTTAGTGTCCTGATATTTATCGCCAATTATCATCAAGTGTGGGTGAAAAAATATTTACTGAGATTTCAATAAAATCATAGTTTTTTGGAAGCTTGGCAACCCTTTAAATGAACGTGTTTCTCGCCAGTCTCTCATTAGGGCTACTTCAAGAAGGAAAAACCATAGAGATAGAACTTAATACTACTTTATTGTGTAAAGTTTCAAGAAGCTAGCACAAACCGTGTTTGATTTAGAGATCTAAATACATCTATTTATATAGGAGAAAACAGAGTGAAACCTAAAATTTGAAACTGTTACTGGAAAAGAACGCTTCAACCTAGAAGATTGAAATTTGGGCAGCCATGTGGGCTTACTGCTCTCCTCATTACTGCCAAGTATTATAAAGATTGGGTTAAAAAAATTGCAGAGATTTCAAGAAACTTGTAGTTTTTTGGAAGCTTGTCAACCCCTTTCAAATGAAAGTGTTTTTCACCAGTCTCTGCTTAGGGCTACTTCAACAAGAAACAAACAATATAGATAGAACCTAGAATTACTTTATTGTGTCAAGTTTCAAGGAGCTAGCACATACTGTGTTTAGAGTTCCAACTACATCTATCAATATAGGAGAAAACAGAGTGAAACCTAAAAATTCAAACTGTTGCTGGAAACGAATGCTTCAAACTAGAAAAATGAAATTTGTTCCCTAAAGAAGGCTTAGTGTTCTCATCATCACTGGCATGTATTATCAAGATTGGGAGAAAAAATATTTGATGAGATTTCAGATAACTCATAGTTTTTGGGAAGCTTGTCCACCCCTTTCAAATGAAAGTATTTCTCACCAGTCTCTGCTTAGGGCTACCTCCAGAAGAAACAAAAAATAGAGAGAGAACTTAGAACTACTTTATTGTGTCAAGTTTCAAGGACGTAGCACAAACCATGTTTGATTTAGAGTTCCAAATACATTTATATATAGGAGAAAACAAAGCAAACCCTAAAAAGAAGAGTGGGCTTAGTGTGCTGATCATTACCACCAGGTAACATCAAGTGTGGTTGAAAAAATATTTGCTGAGATTTCAGGAAACTCGTAATTTTTTGGAAGCTTGGCAACCCCTTTAGAATTAAAGTGTTTTTCACCAGTCTCTGATTAGGGCTACAGGAAGAGGACACAAACCATAGAGATAAAATATAGAAATACTATATTGTTTCAAGTGTTTCAAGAGGCTTGGTGTACCGATCATTACCGCCAATATTATCAAGTTTGTGTGAAAAATTATTTGCTGAGATTTCAGGAAACTCATAGATTTTGGAAAATTTGCAACTTCTTTCAATGAAAGTGTTTTCGCCAGTCTCTGCTGAGGGGTATTTCAAGAAGAAATAACCATAGAGATAGAACATAGAACTACTTTATTGTGTCAAATATCAAGGAGCTAGCCCAAACTGTGATTGATTTAGAGTTTCAACTATATCTATCTATATAGGAGAAAACAGAGTGAAACCTAAAATTCAAAGTGTTACTGGAAACAAATGCTTCAAACTAGAAAACAAAATTTGGGCAGCCAAGACAGCTTATTGTACTGATCATCATGGCCAAGCATCATCAAGAGTGGGTGAACAAACTTTTGCTGAGATTTCAGGAACTTGTAGTTTTTTGGAGCTTGGGAACTCCTTTAGAATGAAAGTATTTTTCGCAGGGTAGGTAAAGAGGAAACAAACCATAGAGAGAGAAGTTAGAATTACATTATTATGTCAAGTATCAAGGAGCTAGAACAAACTGTGTATGTTTAGAGTTCCAACAACATCTATCAGTTTAGGAGAAAACAGAGTGAATCCTAAAAATTCAAACTGTAACTGGAAATGAAATTTTCCATCTAGAAGAACGGCATTTGGGCAACAAAGTGGGCTTAGTATGCTGATCATTACCTCCAAGTATTATCAACTTTGGGTGAAAAAATATTTGAAGATATTTCAGGAAACCCTAGTTTATTGGAATATTGTCAACTCCTTTCCAATGAAAGTTTTTTTTTCACAATTCTGTGCTTAGGGCTACTGCAAGAGGAAACAAACAATAGAGATAGAACTTCAAACTACTTTATTTTGTCAAGTTTCTAGGAGCTAGAAAAAAAACGTGTTTGATTTAGAGTTCCAACGACATCAATCAATATTGGAGAAAACAGAGTGAAACCTAAAAATTGAAACTGTTACTGCCAATGAACACTTCAACCTAAAAGAATGAAATTTGGGAAGCCAAGTGGGATTAGTGTGCTGATCATTGCCACCAAGTTTCATCAAGATTGGGTAAAAAATATATGCTGAGATTTCAGAAAACTCATAGGTTTTTGGAAGGTTTTCAACCCCTTTCAAATGACAGTGTTTTTCACCAGTATCTTCTTAGACCTACTTCAAGAGGAAAAAAACCATAGAGATAGAATGTAGATCTACTTTATTGTGTCAAGTTTGAAGGAGCTAGCACAAACCGTGTTTGATTTAGAATTCCAACTACATCTAACAATATAGTAGAAATCAGAGTGAAACCTTAGAATTCAAACTGTTACTGGAAAGAAATGCTTCAAATTAGAAGAACAAAATTTGGGCACCACAGTGGGCTTAGTGTTCTCATCATTATCGCCAAGTATTATCAAGATTGTTTGAAAAAATATTTGTGAGATTTCCGGAAATTCGTAGTTTTTTGGAACCTTGTCAACACCTATCAAATGAAAGGGTTTTTCACCAGCCTTAGCTTAGGGCTACTTCAAGAGGAAACAAACCATTGATATAGAACACAGAACAACTTTACTGTGTCTAATTTCAAAGAGCTAGAAAAAACCGTGTTTTATTTAGTTTCCCGAATACATCTATCAATATAGGAGAAAACAGAGTGAAACCAAAAATTTGAATCTGTTACTGCAAATGAACAATTCAACCTAGAAGAACAAAATTTTGTGAGCCATGTGGTCTTAGTGTACAGATCATTCTCACCAAATACCATCAAGATTGGGTGAAAAAATATGTGCTGAGATTTGAGGAAACTCGTAGTTTTTTGGAAGCTTTGCAACCCCTTTCAATGAAAGTGTTTTTTGCCAGTCTCTGCTTAGGGCTATGGGAAGAGGAAACAAAACGTAGAGATAGAATTGAGAATTACTATATTATGTCAAGTTTCAAGGAGCTCCCACAAACCGTGTTTGATATAGAGTACCAAATACATCTAAAAATATAGGACAAACCAGAGTGAAACCTAAAAATTAAAACTGTTACTGGAAACAAACGTTTCAAACTAGAAGAAAGAAATTTGAGCAGCCCAGTGGGATTAGTGTTCTTATCATTACCGCCAAGCATTATCAAGATTGTTTTAAGTCATATTTTTGGTATTTCTGGAAACTCCTACTTTTTTGGAAGCTTGTAAACCCCTTTCAGATTAAAGTGTTTTTAACCAGTCTTTGATTAGGGCCACTTCAAGAGGAAACAAACCATAGTGGTAGAACATAGAACTACTTTACTGAAAATGAACATTTCAACCTGGAAGAATAAAAATTTGCATCTACGTGGGCTTAGGGTACTCATCATTACCACCAAGTATCATAAAGAGTGGGTGAAAAAATATTCGCAGAGATTTCAGGAAACGTGTAGGTTTAGGAAGCTTGGCAAACTTTTTCAATGAAAGATTTTTTCACCAGTCCCTTCTTAGGGCTACTTTCAGAAGGAAAAAAATTACAGAGATAGAACTGAGAACTACTTTATTGTGTCAACTTTCAAGTTGCTAGCACACACTGTGTTTGATTTCGGGTTCCAATTGCGTCTATCAATATAGGAGAAAACAGAATGGAACCTCAAATTCAAACTGTTACTGGAAATGAATGCTTCAACCTAGAAAAAAAAATGTGGAGAGGCAAGTGAAATGGGCAGCCAAGTGGGCTAAGTGTAGTGAACATTTCCGCTAAGTATCATCAAGAATAGGTGAAAAAAATGTTTGCTGTGAATAAAGTAAACTCATAGTTTTTTGGAAGATTGGCAATCCCTTTCAATGAAAGTGTTTTTCATCAGTCTCTGCTTTGGGCTACTTCAAGAGGCAACAAACTATAGTGATAGAACTTAGAACTACTTTAATGTGGCAAGATTCAAGGAGCTAGCAAAAACCGTGTTTGATTCAGAGTTCCAACTACATGTATCAATAACTAAGAAAACATAGTGAAACCTAAAAAATCAAACTATTACTGCAAACGATTGTTTAACCTAGAAGAACGAAATTTGGGCAGCCATGTGGGCTTAGTGTACTGATCATTACCACCAAGTGTCATCAAAAGTGGGTGAAAAATATTTGCTGAGATTTCAGGAAACTTGTAGTTTTTTGGAAGCTTGGCAACCCCTTTCAATAAAAGTGTTTTTCACCAATCTGTGCAGAGGGCTACTTCAAGAGGAAACAAACCATGCAGATAGAACTTAGAACTAATTTATTGTATCAAGTTTCAAGGAGCTAGCACAATCCGTGTTTGATTTAGAGTTCCAGCTTCATCTATCAATATAGGAGAAAACAGGGTAAAACCTAAAATTTCATACTTTTACTGCAAACGAATGCTAAAACCAAAAAGAATCAAATTTGGGCAGCCTATTGGGCTTAGTTTACTGATCTTTACCGCAATGTATCATCAAGATTGGGTGAAAAAAATTTGCTGAGATATCAGGATATTCGTAGTCTTTTGGAAGCTTGGCAAACCCTTTTATATAAAAGTGGGTTTTGCCAGTCCCTGCTTAGTGCTACTTCAAGAGAAAACAAATCATAGAGACAGAACTTAGAACTACATTATTGTGTCAAGTTACATGGTGCTCACACAGACCGTGTGATGTAGAGTTCCAAGTAAATCTATCTATAATGCAGAAAACAGAGGGTAACCTAAAAATTCAAACTGTTACTGGAAATTAATGCTTCAAAGTAGAAGAATGAAATTTGGGCATCCAAGTGGACTTAGAGTACTAATTAATTACCATCAATTATCATCAAGATTGGATGAAAAAATATTTGCTGAGACTTCAGGAGACTCGTAATTTTTTTGAAGCTTGGCAACCCCTTTCAATAAAAGTGTTTTTTGCCAGTCTCTACCAAGGGCTACTTCATGAGGAAACAAACCATACAGAAAGAACTTAGAACTACTTTGTTGTGTCATGTTTCAAGGAGGTAGCACAAAACGTGTTTGATTTATAGTTCCAACTACATCTATCAATATAGGAGAAAAGTGAGTGAAAACTAAAAATTCAAACTGTTACTGTAAACGAACACTTCAAACTAGAATGAAATTTGGGCATCCAAGTGAGATTAGTGTACTGATCGTAGCCGCTAAGAATCCTCAAGATAGGGTAAAAAAATATTTGCTGAGAATTCAGGAAACTCGTAGTTTTTTGGAAGCTTGGCAACCTTTTTCCAATGAAAGTGTTTTTCGCCAGTCTCTGCTTAGGGCTACTTCAAGAGGAAAAAAAACATAGAGAGAGAACGTAGAACTACTTTATTGTTTCATATTTTAGGGAGCTAGCACAAACTGTGTTTGATTTAGAGTTCCAACTACATCTATCAATACATGAGAAAACAGAGTGAAACCTAAAAATTTATACTGTTACTGGAAATGAATGATTCAACTTAGAGGAACGAACGTTGGGCAGCCTATTGGCTCAGTTTACTGATTATTACTGTCAAGTATCATGAAGATTGGGTGAAAAAATATTTGATAAGATTTCAGGAAACTTGTAGGTTTTGGAAGATTGACAACCCCTTTCAATGAAAGTGTTTTTCAACAGTCTCTGCTTAGGGCTACTGCAAGATGGAACAAACATAAAGATATAATTTAGAACTACTATATTGTGTCAAATTGCAAGGTGATAGCCCAAACCGTTTTTGATTTAGAGTTCTAATTGCATCTATCAATATAGGAGAAAACAAAGTGAAACCTAAAAATTCAAACTGTTACTGAAAACGAATACTTCAAACTAGAAGAACGAAAATTGGGGTGCCAAGTGAAATGGGTGTATTGATCATTACCTCCAATTATCATCAAGATTGGGTAAAAAAAATATTTTCTAAGATTTCAGAAAACTCCTAGTTTTTTTGGAAGCTTGGCAACCCCTTTCAATGAAAGTGTTTTTCACCAGTCTCTGCGGAATGCTACTTTATAAGGAAAGAAACAATACAGAGAGAACTTAGAACTACTTTGTTGTGTCAAGTTTCAAGGAGCTAGGACAAACCATGTTTGATTTAGAGTTCCAACTACATCTATCAATATAGGAGAAAACAGAGTGAAACCTAAAAATTCAAACTGTTACTGAAAGTGAATGTTTCAACCTAGAAGAACTAAATTTGGGCATCCAAGTGGAATTGGTGTACTGATTATTACCTGAAAGCATCATAAAGATTGGGTGAAAAAATATTTGATGAGATTTCAGGAAACTCGTAGTTTTTTGGAAGCATGGCAACCCCTTTCAAATTAAAGTTTTTTTCGCTAGTCTCTATTTAGATCCACATCAAGAAGAAACTATTCATAGAGACAGAACTTAGAACTACTTTATTGTGTCAAGTTTCAAGGTGATAGCACAAACCGTGTTTGAATTAGAGTTCCAATTACATCTATCAATGAAGGAGAAAAAAAGTAAAACGTAAAAATTCAAACTGTTACTGAAAACGAATGCTTCAACCTAGAAGAACAAAATTTAAGGAGCCATGTAAAATGGTTGTATTCATCATTACCGCCAAGTATCATCAAGATTGGGTTAAAAAATGTTTTCTTAGATATGAGGAAACTCGTAGTTTTTTGGAAGCTTGGCATCCCGTTTCAATGAAAGTGTTTTTCGCCAGTCTCTGCTGAGGGCTACTTCATGAGTAAAGAATCCATACAGAGAGATCTTAGAACTACTTTATTGTGTCAAGTTTCAAATAGCTAGCACAAACCGTGTTTGATTTATAGTTCCAACTATATTTATCTACATAGGAGAAAAGAGAGTGAAACCTAAAAATTCAAAATGTTACTGAAAACGAATGCTTTAATCTAGAAGAATGAAATTTGGGAATCCAGTAGGCATAGTTTACTGATCATTACCGCGAACTATCATCAAGATTGTGTGAAATACTATTTGCTGAGATTTCAAGTAACTCGTTGTTTTTTCGAAGCTTTGCAACCCCTTTCAAGTGGAAGTGTTTTTTGCCAGTCTCTGCTTAGGGCTTCTTCAAGAGAAAACAAATCATAGAGACAGAACTTAGAAGTACTCAATTGTGTCAAGTTCCAAGGTGCTAGCACAAACCGTGTTTGTTTTACAGTTACAACTAAATCTATTTATAATGGAGAAAACATAGTGAAACCTAAAATTTCAAACTTTTACCACAAACAAATGGTTCAACCTAAAAGAACGAAATTTGGGCATCCAAGCTCCCTTAGTGTACGGATCATTATCACCATGTATCACCAAGATTGCGTGAAAAAATTATTGCTGAGATTTCAGGAAACTGTAGTTTTTTGGAAGCTTGGCAACCGCTTTCAATGAAAGTGTTTTTCTCCAGTCTGTACTTAGGGCTACTGCAATAGGAACAAATCCATAAAGACAGAATTTAGAACTACTTTATTGTGTCAAGTTTCAAGATGATAGCACAAACCGTGTTTGATTTAGAGTTCCAAATACATCTGTCACTATGGGAGAAAACAGAGTGAAACCTGAAAATTCAGACTGTTACTGAAAATGAATGCTTCAACCTAAAAAAACGAAGTTTGAGGAGCCAAGTGAAATTGGTGTACTGAGGATTTCCACCAAGTATCATCAAGATTGGGTTATAAAATATTTTCTGAGATTCAAGGAAACTCGTAGTTTTTTGGAAGCTTTGCAACCCCTTTCAATGAAAGTGTTTCTTGTTAGTCTCTGCTGAGGGCCACTTCATAAAGAAACAAATCATACAGATAGAACTTAGAACTACTTTATTGTGTCAAGTTTCAAGGAGCTAGCACAAACCGTGTTTGATTTATTGTTCCAACTACATCTATCTATATAAGAGAAAAGAGAGTGAAACCTAAAATTTCAAGCTGTTAATAGAAATGAACGCTTCAAACTAGAAGAACGAAATTTGGGCATCCAAGTGGGATTAGCATACTGATCATGACCACCAAGCATTATCAATATTGGGTGAAAAAATATTTGCTGAGATTTCAGGAAACTCGTATTTTTTTTTGGACGCTTGGCAACGCCTCTAAAATGAAAGTTTTTTTCGCCAGTCTCTGCTTAGGAGTACTTCAAGAGGAAATAAGTCATAGAAACAGAACATAGAACTACTTTATTCTAACTACTTTATGCCAAGTTTCAAATTCCTAGCACAAACCATGTTTGATTTAGAGATTCAATTATGTCTATCAATATAGGAGAAAGCAAAGTGAAACCTAAAAATTCAAACTGTTACTGGAAATGAACGCTTCAACCTAAAAGTACGAAATTTGTGCATCCAAGTGGGCTTAGTGTACTGATCATATCTGCCCCAAATCATCAAGATTGGGAGAAAAAATATTTGCTGAGATTTCAGGAAACTCGTAGTTTTTTGGAAGCTTGGCAACCCCTTTCAATGAAAGTGTTTTTTGCCAGTCTCTGCTTAGGGCTACTGCAAGAGGAAACAAACCATATAGATAGAACTTAGAACTACTTTATTGTGTCAAGTTTCAAGGAGCTAGCACAAACTGTGTTTGATTTAGAGTTCCAATTACATCGATCAATATAGGAGAAAACAGAGTGAAACCTAAAAATCAAACTGTTACTGGAAACTTATCCTTTAACATAGAGGAACGAAATTTTGGAAGCCAAGTGAAATTGGTGCACTGATAATTACCTGAAGGTATCATCAAGTTTGGGAGAAAAAATACTTGCTGAGATTTCAGGAAATTCGTAGTTTTTTGGATGCTTGGCAAACCTTTAAAATGAAAGTGTTTTTCGCCAGTCTCTGTTTAGGGCTACTTCAAGAGGAAAGAAATTATAGAGACAGAACTTTGAAATAGTTTATTGTGTCAAGTTTCAGGTTGCTAGCAGAAACCGTATTTGATTTCAAGTTCCAGTTACGTCTATCAATATAGGAGAAAATAGAGTGAAACCTATAAATTCAAACTGTTGCTGGAAACAAACTCTTCAACCTAGAAGAACGAAATTTGGGCAGTCAAATGGACTAAGTGTACTGATTATTACCATCAAGTATCATCAATATTGGGTGAAAAAATGTTTTCTGAGATTTCAGCAAACTAGTATTTTTTTGGAAGTTTGGCAACCCCTTTCAATGAAAGTGTTTTTCGCCAGTCTCTCCTTAGGGCTACTGCAAGAGGAAACAAACCATAGAGATAGAACTAAGAACTACTTCATTGTTTCAAGTTTCAATAAGCTAGCACAAGCTGTGTTTGATTTAGAGTTCCAATTACATATATCAATATAGGAGAAAACAGAGTGAAACCTGTTTCACTGCAAACAAATGCTAAAACCTTGCGAAATTTGGGGAGCCAGGTGAAATGGGTGTACTGATCTTTACCGCGAAGTATCATCAAGTTTGGGTTATAAAATATTTTCTGAGGTTTCAGAAACTCGTAATTTTTTGGAATCTTGGCAACCCCTTTCATTGAAGTGTTTTTCACAAGTCTCTTCTGAGGGCTACTTCATGACGAAGGAAACCATACAGAGAGAACTTAGAACTACTTTATTGTGTAAAGTTTCAAGGAGTTAGCACAACCGGGTTTGATTTATAGTTCCAACTACATCTATCCATATAGGAGAAAAGAGAGTGAAAACTAAAAATTCAAACTGTTACTGGAAATGAACGCTTCAAACTAGAAAAACGAAATTTGGGCATCCAAGTGGGCTTAGTGTACTGATCATTTCCGCCAAGTATCATCAAGATTGGGTGAAAAAAAATACTTGCTGAGATGTTAGGAAACTCATACTTTTTTGAAAGCTTGGAAACCCCTTTCAAATGAAAGTGTTTATCGCCAGTCTCTGGTTAGGGCTACTGCCTCAGTCTGGCTGGGCACAATTAAGGAGCCACTTGTCAAAAGAAACTAACTTTATTTTAGAACCACACACGCCAAACAAAACAACTCCTCAGGAAAAAACTTTCAGAGTCCAACTGCCACCACTGGCTTCCCACAAGACTCTCCCACAACCCCCAGCCTCTCCCCCTCGCACAATCCTCCTGCTTTTTAGGCTGATTGGCTGGGTCGCGTGGCCAAGCCAAAAAAGTTCCCCAATGAGCACCTCATGGCCTGAAAGGGCAGGGAAATAGCCCAATGAGCATCACCGCAGAGGAACCAATCAACTAGTTGCTGGGGCTGCTGTGAGCCAATCATGAGCTCACAGTCTGAAAGTTTGCTGGGGCCCCTTTGGCTGTGGCTCTCAATATCTCCCCCTCCCTGTTTAAACAACAAGCATGTGGCTTAGGGACCGTGCCTGCCTTAGGTTGTCCAATAGTACATATGGTCCGTACCCATTATCGGATGAGCTGACCTTGCCTGCCTTAGGTTGTCCAATACTACATATGGTTCTTACCCATTATCAGATGAGCTGACATCAAGGTGTCAGCCTCCTGTCTTAGGTTGGTATCATTGCAATTGGATGACTTACTACCAGTCCAGTATGCAGCCACACCTGTGGAGAGGTGTTTGTACCAGTGGGGGGGTGAGGTTCTTTGCCTCACCTCTTTTGGCCCCCAAATTTTAGCTGAATGATCATGACAAGCAGAAGGGAGGAAGATACACCAAGCAAATTGAAGGCTCCTTTTTGAAAAATTGTACCACCGATGACACCATCAGCATAAATACCCCAACACTACCACAAGTCTCTGCACCAACAGATAGTTCACAATGCATACAAGTGACACATAGTCCAGGCAAGGTCTGCAAGCAGTTCAGTGATGGCTATTGCAGAAGCTGTAGATTGGTTTTATCTTTGTCTTCACCAGCACTGGGATGAAGATAGGAATTCTGGCAATAATGGCTAAAGAAAAAATTATGTAACATTCCTGAAGGCACTAAAAGAAAACAATTTTCTTAACAATTTACATTATCTTGAAGAGAATTATTAAATATAACAAAAAGGAAAGGTGAAAGTAAACAAACAGATCTGTTAACCACCTTATTTTCACATTTTAAAACAATCCTCAACAGCTTTTTACCAAATTTAAATTAAACCATTTAATCACGTGAAAAAAAAATTATTTGAATCCATTTTTTCATGAGCGCTCATCATATATGATATATGGACATACGTACATTCGAACATATAACACAAAACACAAGTGTGCACACATAATACGTACAACACATAACATAATAGTAAAGGCCTTATAACTTTTTACAGGTGAAATCTCCATTGCAATGTTTAAAAACTCTATAGTCAAAAAATAGAACTGATCAGCAAAACATTAACCTAGGTCTGTATGAGCTCAAAAAACAAAGTAGAACTTCATGATATGGGAAAGGGTAATAATAAAATAGATATTGAAAAAAGCATCCTGGTTCTGTCACAGATGTAAGAATTACCAAACTGGAGTTCTGGATATCAGCTGTTATGGATTTGAGCCAAATCATCTTCTTTTATGTCTGTAGAAATTGCTTTAGTTAATCTCTCTGGAATCCAAATCGGCTGCTGTTCTCCCTGTGGAAACACATAAACAGATCCCCGACTCCAGACAATTACTGGGTCAGGATCTTTCCATTGTCCTGTTAGAATATCCTTCCAAAGTACCTTGGGCTTATGTACATTTTTTGGACACATATGCCTTTCTGCAGCACTAAGCCCTGATGAATCCAAATTTAAAAAGTTTAGAGTAAAAAGGGTTATTTTAAGTTTACCTTTGGGGAATATATACCCGTTCCCAATTCCTTCTTTTTGCTTTAGTAAATACATTTTAATAGTTTGATGAGCTCTTTCAACTATGCCTTGTCTCTGTGGATTGTATGGGATTCCTGTTATATGAGTAATGCCAAATAATGAGCAAAATTGTTTAAAAGAGGTAGAAGTATAACCAGGGGCATTATCTGTTTTTAACTGTTTTGGAACGCCCACAATGGTAAAATTTGTAAGCAATGAGCTATAACATCTTTAGTATTTTTCTCCGGCATGAAGGGAGCCCATCAAAAATCCCGAAGAAGTATCAAATATAACATGCAAATATTTTAATTTTCAAAATTCTGGCAAGTGTGTGATGTCCACCTGCCAAATATGGTTAGGTATCAGTCCTCTAGGATTGACTCCAAGATTAACTTGTGGTAAAAAGGTCACACAATTTTGACATTGTTTTATTATTTGTCTAGCTTGTTCCTTAGATATTTTAAAACGCTTTTGTAAAGTATTAGCATTGACATGGAACTTTTTATGAAAATTTATAGCTTCTTCTAGTGAAGAGAAAATATGTATGTCATGTGTAGTTTTATCTGCTAAATCACTTCCCAAACTAACGGCTCCAGGCAATCCTGTATGTGTCCTGATATGTCCTATAAAAAATGAATCTTTCCTGTCCCAGATTGGACTGTGTATAGTGGAAAACAAAGAGGAAACAGTAAAGGAAGGGGAAATTCTACCAGCACCTTCAAGGGATACTATAGCATTAACTATATACTGACTATCGGAAAATAAACCAAATACAGAATCTTTAAAAATCACAAAAGCTTGTAATAAATACTGCATTAAGCTCTACCTTTTGAGCTGATTGTTTGGGTACTAAAAATGTAAAAGTTTGATCAGGTGTAACTATTGCTGCTGTACCATTATTTGATCCATCAGTGAATATATTTGGAGCATTCATGATAGGTGTTTTTCTTGTCATTTTTGGAAAAATTACAGGATGTGATGACCAAAAAGACAATAAATGATTAGATGGTAAGTGGTTATCAAATGAAACATTAGATTTGCACATGATTATTGCCCAAGTGTTTAACTCATTAGTTAACTCATCAATTTGATTCATAGTATATGGAGTAATAATTTTATTGGGAGAAATTACAAACACTCCCTTTGCTGCTTTTACTCCTTTGAGTATTAATTGTCCTACAGCCTCAGGATATCTAGTAAGAATAGTGTTAGGAGAATAAGATAAATGTATCCATAATAGTGGACCTTCTTGCCAAAATACTCCTGTAGGAATATTTTTTATTGGTAGTACAATAAATAATAAAGGCAAACTTATATCAATTCTATCCAAATGCATATTTTCCATATATGTTTCAATGATTTTTAATGCCTTTCTTGCTTCAGGCGCTAACATTCGGGGTGAATTTGGATCTGATGGACCTTTTAGGATATCAAATAAAACTCCCAACTCTCCTGCTGGTATACCTAGATAGGGCCTTGTCCAATTTATGTCTCCTAATAACTTTTGAAAGTCGTTAAGTGATTTGAGTTGATCTACTCGTATTTGAATTTTTGGTGGACGGATTATGGTTGAGGAAAATAGAACTCCTAAATACTTAATTGGAAAATTTAATTGTACTTTATCTATTGCTATCTCTAGATTATAATTTTTTAGTAAGTTTGTAAGTGTGGCATAACATTCTAGCAATGTGTTTTTAGCTTTGTGTGCTAATAATACATCATCAATATAGTGAAATATT
Source organism: Callospermophilus lateralis (assembly GCF_048772815.1). Lineage (NCBI taxonomy): Eukaryota > Metazoa > Chordata > Mammalia > Rodentia > Sciuridae > Callospermophilus > Callospermophilus lateralis. Next base: position 72,600,107 of record NC_135318.1, on the reverse strand, counting down.
TTTAATTCAGGATTTTGATTTCTAAGTGGCTGGATTACTTTGTTAACATACATTTGACACATAGTTGGGTGGTTAGCAATCCCTTGAGGGAGTACTTTCCATCCATATCTCTGATCAGGACCTTCATGATTCAGTGCAGGGATAGTAAATGCAAAACCTGGACTAACCTCAGGATAAATTAGAATTGAAAAAAAAAACAATCTTTAATATCTATAACTAAAACATACCAAGTTTTTGGCAAAGCAGACAATTGAGGAATCCCCAATTGAGCAGGTCCCATAATAACCATCTCATTATTAATGGCTCTTAAATCTTAGAATAATCTCCATTTACCAGATTTCTTTTTGATGACAGAAATGGGAGTATTATGGGGAGATACAGAAGGTTGTATATGTCCTTCCGCTAATTGTTGTTTGACCAGGACATGAGCTGCTTTTATCTTTTCTTTAGTCAGGGGCCACTGAGGAACTCATACTGGTCTTTCTGATTTCCAAGTAATTTTTATTGTCTCAGTGGCCCTTTCTGAAAATCCAACCCATGTCTGTCTGTTCCTTGATCTATTTGCATTGGTGCTGCTATAGCTTGTTCTTGTTTTTCTAATCTGTTTCCTTTCCTAAAACCTTTTCTAGTCATAATAGTGGGTGCATTTTGTTTGATGTTATTTGTTAATGTCAAACCTAATTGATCTAGGACATCTCGTCCCCATTAATTTATGAAAAGATGATCCAATACATATGGCTGTACAGTTCCTTCACATCCTTCAGGATCCTTCCAATCTAATACCATTGCACTTCTATGGGAATTAGTCACCACTCCTAGGCCTCAAAGAATTTGAGTGGTTTGTTGTAATGGCCAATGTTTTTTCCATTCATGATGAGAGATGATGCTAAGGTCTGCATCTGTATCCAGCAGCCCATTAAATTCATGCCCTTGAATATTTAGTTTTAGCATCGGGCGAGAATCTAAATTTAAAGACAGCATAGCCCAATCTACACCTGTGGAGCCTAATCCCTTGGAACCTCTTTCTACAGCACGACTGGAAAATTTATCATGTAGGCTTGGTATTATTAGTAACTGCGCTATTCTATCTCCTGGTGAAATTACTGATATATCTTTTAGAGAACTGGCTATAATTTTTATTTCACCTTCATAATCGGGATCAATTACCCCAGGACTTATCATAAGTCCTTTTAGAGAAGAAGAGCTGCGTCCCAATAATAAGCCTACTCTTCCTTTGGGAAGAGGTCCATTCACCCCTGTGGGAATGATTTGATCTCCCATCTCTGGAGTTAGTACTGATCTGGCGGAGGCACAGATGTCCAACCCTGTGCTCCCTCTGTTATTTCTGATTAGAGTTCTGATGGACAATGTGTCCTGGGCACTACCCTGATGGGGTTGCTGGGTTCCTCCAGTGTTCCGTATATTCATGGTTTTGGGCCCCGGAGCATTGGACCCCCCCTCCCCCCGTCCATTTTTTGGCAATGGAGCCCTATGCCTTTCTCCATGATATCGTGGATAAACAGTTGGTCCTTGCTCGTTTTTTTATAATGGAGTACCCTCTATGGTGGTTTGAGAATGGCATTCATTAGCCCAATGTCTCCCTCTATGGAATTGTGGGCAAATACCCGGTATTCTACTCCTTTTATACCTAGTTTTGTTAAACCCTCCTCCTAAGGGGGAATTCCTTTTAAAATGTCCTGTTTGCTCACAATTGTAGCATGTTCGTGGCCTGGCATATAAAGCCAGTTTTACTGCAGCTGACACAATTTGCCCTTGTTCATTAAAGTCTCTGGAATTTAAAGCCTGTTTTACTGCAGCTGCCATGACTTGCTCTTGTTCAATAACTTCTCTACATAATTTAATATATGTGTTTAAATCTTCATGTTTCCATGGTCTCATGATATCTCTGCTACAATGATGCTCTTGGTCATAAGCCAGTTGTTTTATTAATAGAAATGCTTGTTCTGTATTTCTCAAAATCTGGTAGCTGTTTGAATAAGCCTATCTACAAATTCAGCGTAAGGTTCATTAGCTCCATGTATTATCTTAGATAATTGAACTTGTAAACCTACATGTCCTTGGAAAGTCTTCCATGTTTAAACAAGGAGGGCTACTTCAAAAGGAAACAAATCACAGAGACAGAATTTAGAACTATTTTATTGTTTTAAGTTTCAAGGTGATAGCACAAACTGGATTTCATTTAGAGTTCCAATTACATCTATCAATATAGGAGAAAACAGATTGAAACCTAAAATTTCAAACTTTTACTGGCAACTAATGCTTCAACCTAGAAGAACAAAATTTGGGCAGCCAAATGGGCTTAGTGTACTGATTATTACCCTCAAGTATCATCAAGATTGGGCAAAAAAATATTTGCTGAGATTCCAAGACTCGTAGTTTTTTGGAAGCTTGGCAACCCCTTTCAATGAAAGTGTTTTTCACCACTCTCTGCTTAGGGCTACTTCAAGAGGAAACAAACCATACAGACAGAGCTTAGAACTACTTTATTTTGTCAAGCTTCAAGGAGCTAGCAAAAAACGTTTTTGATTTAGTGTTCCAATTAAATCTATCAATATAGGAGAAAACAGAGTGAAACCTAAAAATTCAAAGTGTTACTCCAAACGAATGCTTCAACTTAGAACGAAATTTAGGGAGGCAAGTGAAATGGTGTACTGATCATTACCTGAATGTATCAACAAGATTGGGTTAAAAAATATTTGCTGAGATTTCAGGAAACTCGGTGATTTTTGGAAGCTTGGCAACCACTTTCAATGAAAGTGTTTTTCTCCAGTCTCTGCTTAGGGCTATTTCAAGAGGAAACAAACCATGGAGATAGAACATAGAAATACTTTATTGTGTCAAGTTTCAAGGAGCTAGGGAAAACCGTTTTTGATTTACAGGTCCAACTACATCTGAAAATATAGGAGAAAACAAAGTAAAACCTAAAAATTCAAACTGTTACTGAAAGCGAATGCTTCAACCTAGAAGAAAGAAATTTGGGGAGTCAAGTGAAATTGGTGTTCTGATCATTACCTGCAAGTATCATCAAGATTGGGTTAAAAAATATTTGCTGAGATTTCAGGAAACTCGAAATTTTTTGGAAGCTTGGCAACACCTTTAAAATGAAAGTGTTTTTAGCTAGTCTCTGCTTAGTGCTACTTCAAGAGGAAACAAACCATAGAGATAGAACTGAGAACTACTTTATTGAGGCAAGTTTCAAGGAGCTAGCACAAACCGTGATTGATCTAGAGTTCCATATATATATATATATATATATATATATATATATATATATATATATATATATATATATATAAATTTAGGAGAAAACAGAGTGAAACCTAAAAATTTACACTGTTTCTTGAAAAGAATGTTTGAACTTAGAAGAACAAAATTTGGGGAGCCAAGTAAAATTGGTGAACTGATCATTACCTGAATGTATCATCAAGATTGGGTGAAGAAATATTTGCTGAGATTTCAGGAGACTCGTAGAATTTGGAAGCTTGGCCACCCCTTTCAAAGTGAAAGTGTTTTTCACCATTATCTGCTTAGGGCTAATTCAAGAGACAAAAAACCATAGAGATAGGACTTAGAACTACTTTATTGTGTCAATTTTCAAGGTGCTAACACAAACGGTGTTTGCTTTAGTGTTCCAATTACCTCTATCAAAATAGGAGAAAACAGAATGATACCTAAAAATTCAAACTGTTACTGCAAACGAATGCTTCAACCACGAAGAACAAAATTTGGGCATCCAAGTGGGCTTAGTGTACTGATCAATACCGCCAAGTATCATCAAGATTGGGTGAAAAATAGTTGCTGAGATTTCAGAAAACTCGTAGTTTTTTGGAAGCTTGGCAACCCCTTTCAAATAAAAGTGTTTTTCGCCAGTCTCTGCTTAGGGCTACTTCAAGAGGAAATAAAATCATAGAGAGAGAACTTAGAACTGCTTTATTATGTCACGTTTCAATAAGCTAGCACAAACTGTTTTTGATTTAGCATTCCAATTACATCTATGAATATAGGAGAAAACAGTGTAAAACCTAAAATTTCAAACTGTTACTATAAACGAATGCTTCAACCTAGAAGAATAATATTTGGGGAGCCAATGAAATCAGTGTACTGATCATTACCACCAAGTATCATCAAGAATGGGTTAAAAAATATTTGCTGAGATTTCAGGAAACTCGTAGATATTTGGAGGCATGGCAACCCCTTTCAATGAAAGTGTTTTTTTCCAGTCTCTGCTCAGAGCTGCTTCATGAGAAAACAAACCATACAGCGACAACTTAGAAGTACTTTAATGTGTCAAGTTTCAAAAACCTAGCACAAACTGTGTTTGATTTAGAGTTCCAACTACATCTATCTATGTAGGAGAAAACAGAGTGAAAACTAAAAATTCAAACTGTTACTGAAAACGAACGTTTCAACCTAGAGGAACAAAATTTGGGCATCCAAGTGTGCTTATTGTAGTGATCATTACCGCGAAGTATCATTAAGATTGGGTGAGAAACTATTTGATGAGATTCAGGAAACTCGTAGTTTTTTGGAAGCATGGCAACCCCTTAAAAATGAAAGTGTTTTTCACAAGTCTCTGCTTAGTGCTACTTCAAGAGGAAAGATGTCATAGAGACAGAACAAAGAACTACTTTATTGCGTCATGTTTCAATGAGCTAGCACAAACCGTGTTTGATTGAGAGATCTAACTACATCGATCAATATACGAGAAAACAGAGTGAAATCTAAAAATTCAAACTGTTGCTAGAAGCGAACGCTTTAAACTAGAGGAACGAAATATCTGCATCCAAGTAGGCTTAGTGTACTGATCATTGCCGCCTAGTATCATCAAGATTGGGTGAAAAAATATTTGATGAGATTTCTGGAAACTCCTAGTTTTTTGGAAGCTTGGCAACCCCTTTCAAATAAAAGTGTTTTTCTCCAGTCTCTCCTTGAGGTTACTTCAAGAGGAAACAAATCATAGAATAGAACTTAGAACTACTTTATTCTGTCACGTTTCAAGGGGCAAGAACAAACCGTGTTTGAATTAGAGTTCCGATGGCGTCTATCTATATAGGAGAAAAAAGAGTGAAACCTAAAAATTCAAACTGTTACTGGAAAGGAACGCTTCAACCTAGAAGAATGAAATTTGTGCATCCAAGTGGGATTCGTGTACTGATCATTACTTGTAAGTATCATCAAGATTGTGTGAAAAAATATTTGCTGAGTTTTCAGGAAACTCGTAGTATTTTCGAAGCATGGCAACGCCTCTAAAATGAAAGTGTTTTTTGCCAGTCTCTGCTTAGGGCTACTACAAGATAAAACAAACCACGGAGATAGAACTTAGAACTACATTATTGTGTCAAGTTTCAAGCAGCTAGCACAAACCGTGTTTGATTTAGAGTTCCAACTACATCTATCAATATAGGAGAAAACAGAATGATATCCAAAAATTCAAACTGTTACTGCTAACAAATGCTTCAACCTAGAAGAACAAAATTTGGGCATCCCAGTGGGCTTAGTGTACTTATCATTACCTGAAAGTATCATCATTACTGAGTGAAAAAAATATTTGCTGAGATTTAAGGAAACTCGTAGTTTCTGGAAGCTTGTCAACCTCTTTAAAATGAATTTATATTTTTGCCCCTCTTTACCTTAAGGCTACTTCAACAGGATACAATCCATAGAGATAGAACTTAGAACTACTTTATTGTGACAAGTATCAAGGAGCTAGCACAATCCGTGTTGATTTTGAGCTCCAACTACATCTATCAACATAGGAGAAAAAACAGTGAAACCTAAAAATTCAAACTGTCACTACAAACGTATTTTCTAACCTAGAAGAACAAAATTTTGGTAGCCACATGAGCTTTGTGTACTGATCATTACCTTTAAGTATCATCAAGATTGGGTGAAAAAATATTTGCTGAGATTTAAAAAAAATTTTAGTTTTTTTTTGAAGCTTGGCAACCCCTTTCAAATGTAAGTGTCTTTCGCCAGTCTCTGCTTAGGGCTAATTCAGAGGAAACAAATCATAGAGACAGAACTTAGAACCACTTTATTTTGTCTAGCTTCAAGAAGCTAGAACAAACCGTGTTTGATTTAGAGTTCCAATTATGTCCATCAATATAGGGGAAAAGAAACTAAAATCTAAAAATTCAAACTGTTACTTGAAACGAGCACTTCAACCTAAAATAACAAAATTTGGGCATGCAAGTGGGCTTAGTTTACTGATCATTACCGCCAAAAATCATCAAGTTTGGGTGAAAAAAGTTTGCTGAGAATTCAGGAAACTCATAGTTTTTTGGAATCTTTCCAACCCCTTTTAATTGAAAGATTTTTTTCACCAGTCTCTGCTTAGGGCTACTTCAAGGAAAGCAAACCATAGAGATAGATCTTGGAAATACTTTATTGTGTCAAGATTCAAGGAGCTAGCACAAAACGTGTTTGATTTAAAGGACCAACGGCATTTATCAATATAGGAGAAAACAGAGTGTCACCTAAAAATTTAAACTGTTACTGGAAATGAATGCTTCAACCTAGAGGAACAAAATTTGGGCATCAAAGTGTGCTTAGTGTACTGATCATTACCTGAAGGTATCATCATTACTGTGTAAAAAAAAAAAATATTTGCCGAGATTTCAGGAATCTCATAGTTTTTTGGAAGCTGAGAAACTCCTTTCAAATGAAAGTTTTTTTTTTCACCAGTCTCTGCTTAGGGCTACTTCAAGAGGACACAAACCATAGAGATAGAACTTAGAACTACTTTATTCTTTCACATTTCAAGGGGCTAGCACAAACCGTAATTTATTTACAGTTCCAATTGAATCTATCTATATAGGAGAAAAAAGAGTGAAACCTATAAATTCAAACTGTTACTGGAAATGAACGCTTCAATCTAGAATAATGAAATTTGGGCATCCACGTGGGCTTCGTGTACTGATCATTACCGCCAAGAATCATCAAGATTGGGTAAAAAAATATATATATTTGCTGAGATTTCAGGAAATTTGTAGTTTTTTGGAAGTTGGGCAACCCCTTTCAAATAAAAGTGCTTTTTGCCAGCCTCTACTAAGGGCTACTTCAACAAAACAAACCATAGAGATAGAACTTTGAACTACATTATTGTGTCAAGCTTCAAAGAGCTAGCACAAACTGTGTTTGATTTAGAGGTCCAACTACATCTATCAATAGAAGAGAAAACAGAGTGAAACAAAAAATCAAACTGTTGCTGCAAACGAATTCTTCAACCTAGAAGAACGAAAATTGGGTGGCCATGGGGGCTTGGTGTACTGATCATTACCTGAAAAAATCATCATCAAGATTGGGTGAAAAAATATTTGCTGAGATTTCAGGAAACTCGTAGTTTTTTGGAAGCTCGGAAACCCCTTTCAAATAAAAGTGTTTTTTGCCAATCTCTGCTTAGGGCTTCTTCAAGAGGTAACAAATCATGGAGACAGAACATAGAAGTACTTTATTCTGTCTAGTTTCAAGGTTCTGAAAAAAACCGTGTTTTATTTAGAGTTTCAAATACATCTATCAATATAACAGAAAACAGAGTGAAACTTAATTCAAACTGTTACTGGAAACAAGCACTTAAACCTGGCAAAGAAAATTTGGGCATCCAAGTTGTTGTAGTGTACTGATCATTACTGCCAAGTATCTTCAAGATTGGGTGTAAAAATATTTGCAGAGATTTTTGGAAACTCGTAGGTTTTTGGAAGCTTGGCAACACCTTTAAATTGAAAGTGTTTTTCGCCAGTCTCTGATTACCGCTACTTCAACAAAAAATAAACCATAGAGATAGAACTTAGAACTACATTATTGTGTTAAGTTTCAAGGAGCAAGCACAAACCGTGTTTGATTTAGATGTCCAACTATATCTATCAATATAAAAGAAAACAGAGTGAAATCTACAAATTCAAACTCTTACTGGAAACGAATGCTGCCACTAGAACAACGAAATATGGGGAGCCAAGTTAAATGGAAATACTGATCTTTACCTGAAAGTATCATGAAGATTGGGTGAAAAAATATTTGCTGAGATTTCAGAAAACTCATAGTTTTTTGGAAGATTGGCAACCCCTTTCAATGAAAGTGTTTTTCGCCAGTCTCTGCTTAGGGCTACTTCAAGAGGAAACAAATCATAGAAACAGAACTTAGAACTACTTTGTTGTCTCGAGTTTCAAAGAGCTAGCAAAAACCGTGTTTGATTTAGTGTCCCAATTACATGTATCAATATAGGACAAAACAAAGTTTAACCTAAAAATTGAAACTGTTACTGCAAACGAATGTTTCAACCTAGAAGAACAAAATTTAGGGAGCCAAGTGAAATTGGTGTACTGATCATAACTGCCAAGTATAACCAATATTGGGTTAAATAATATTTTCTGAGATTTCAGGAAACTCGTAGTTTTTGTGGAAGCATGGCAACCCCTTTCAAATGAAAGTGTTTTTCGCCTGTCTCTGCTTAGGGCTACTTCATTAGAAAACAAACAATACAAAGAGAACTTAGAACTACTTTCTTGTGTCAAGTTTCAAGGAGCTAGCACTAACTGTATTTAATTTAGAGTTCCAATTATATCTATCTATGTAGGAGAAAACAGAGTAAAACCTAAAATTTCAAACTGTTACTGGAAATAAACGCTTCAAACTAGAATAACGAATTAGGGATTTCAAGTGGGCTTAGTGTACTGATCATTACCGAAAAGTATCATCAATACTGTGTGAAAAAATATATTCTGAGATTTCAGGAAATTCGTAGTTTTTTGGAAGCCTGGCAACCCTTTTCAAATGAAAGTGTTTTTCACCAGTCTCTACATAGGTCCACTTCAAGAGGAAACAAACCATTGAGATAAAACTTAGAAATACTTCATTGTGTCAAGTTTCAAGGAGCTACCACAAACCGTGTTTGATTTAGGGGTCCAACTACAACTATCAATATAGGAGAAAACAGAGTGAAACCTACAAAATCAAACTGTTACTGGAAACGAATTTTTTAACCTAGAAGAACGAATTTTGGGGATCCAAGTGGGCTTGGTTTTCTGATCATTACCTGAAAGTATCATCAAGATTGGGTCTAAAAATATTTGCTGGGATTTCAGGGAACTCATAATTTTTTGGAAGCTTGGCAACCCCTTTCAAATGAAAAGGTTTTTTTGCCCGTCTCTGCTTAAGGCTACTACAAGAGGAAACAAACCATAAAGACAGAAGTTAGAACTACTTTATTGTGTCAAATTTCAAGGTGTAGCACAAACTTTGTTTGATAGAGTTTCAATTGCATCTATCAATATAGAAGAAAACATAGTGAAACCTAAAAATTCAAACAGTTACTGGAAATAAATGCTTCAACCTTGAAGAACAAAATTTGGGCATCCATGTGGGCTTAGAGTACTGATCATTACCTGAAAGTGTCATCAAGATTGGGTGAAAAAAATATTTGCTGAGATTTCAGGAAATTCATAGTTTTTTGGAAGCTTGGCAACCCCTTTCAAATGAAAGGGTTTTTCACCAGTCTCTGCTTAGGTCACATCAATTGGAAACAAACTGTACATATAGATCTTAGAACTTCTTTATTGTGTCAAGTTTCCAGGAGCTAGCATAAACCTTGTTTGATATAGATTTCTAATTACATCTATCTACATAGGAGAAAACATAGTGAAACATAAAAATTCAAACAGTTACTGGAAATAAATTCTTCAACCTCGAAGAACAAAATTTGGGCAGCCAAGTGGGCTTAGTGAACTGATCATTACCGCCAAGTATCATCAAATTTGGGTGAAAAAATATTTGCTGAGATTTCAGGAAACTCTTAGTTTTTTAAAAGCTTGGCAACCCCTTTCAATGAAAGTGTTTCTCTCCCGTCTCTGCTTAGGGCTACTTCAAGAGGAAACAAACTATACATATAGATCTTAGAACTACTTTATTCTGTCAAGTTTCAAGGAGCTAGCACAAACCGTTCTTCATTTAGAGTTTCAATTACATCTATCTATATTGGAGAAAACAGAGTGAAATCTAAAAATACAAACTATTACAACAAACAAATTCTTCAACCTACAGGAACGAAATTTGGGCATCCCAGTGGGTTACTGTACTGATAATTACCACCAAGTATCATCAAGATTGGTTTAAAAAACTATTTTCTGAGATTTCAGGAAACTCGTATTTTTTGGAAGCTTGGCAACCCCTTTCAAATGAAAGTTTTTTTTCCTAGTCTCTGCCTTGGCCTATTTCAAGAGGCAACAAACCATAAAGATAGAACTTAGAACTATTAATGTTTCACGTTTCTAGGACCTAGAACAAACCGTGTTTTATTTAGAGTTCCAATTACATCTATCAATATATGAGAAAAAAAGAGTGAACCTAGAAATTCAAACTGTTGCTGCAAATGAATGCTTCAACCTACAAGAACAAAATTTGAGTAGCCAAGTGAAATTGGTGTACTGTTCATTACTACCAAGTATCATCCACATTGGGTTAAACAGTATTTTCTGAGATTTCAGGAAACTCGTAATTTTTTGGAAGCTTGGCAACCCCTTTCAAATGAAAGTGTTTTTTGCCAGTCTCTGTTTAGGGCTACTTCAATAGGAAACAAATTATAGAGACAGAACTTACAAATAGTTTATTGTGTCAGGTTTCAAGGAGCTAGCACAAACCCTTTTTGATTTTGAGGTCCAAATACATCTATAAATATAGGAGAAAACAGAGTGATACCTAAAAATTCAAACTGTTACTGCAAACGAATGCTTCAACCAAAAAGAATGAAATTTGGGAAGCCAAGTGCAATTGGTGTGCTGATCATTACCTCCAAGTATCATCAAGATTGGGTTAGAAAATATTTTCTGAAATTTCAGAAAACTGTAGTTTTTTGGAAGCCCTGCAACCCCTTTTAAATGAAAGTGTTTTTCGCCTACAGCTACTACAAGTGGAACCAAACCATAGAGACAGAACATAGAACTCCTTGATTGTCTCAAGTTTCAAGGTGCTAGCACTAACCCTGTTTAATTTAGAGTTCCAAGTACATCTATCTATATAGAAAAAAAGAGAGTGTAACCTAAAAATTCAAACTGTTACTCGAAATGAGTTCTTCAACCTAGAAGAACAAAATTTAGACATACAAGTGGGCTTAGTGTACTGATTGATACCGTCAAGTATCATCAAGATTGGGTGAAAAAAATATTTTTTGAGATTACAGGAAATTCATAGATTTTTGGAAGCTTGGCAACCCCTTTCAATTGAAAGAGTTTTTAGTCAGTTTCTGCTTAGGGATACTTCAAGAGGAAACAAATCATAGAGAGAGAACTTAGAACTACTTTATTGTGTCAAGTTTCAAAAAGCTAGCACAAACCGTGTTTAATTTAGGGATCCAATTACATCTTTCAATATAGGACAAAACAGAGTGAAACCTAACAATTAAAACTGTTACTGCAAACGGATGTTTCAACGAAGAAGAACGAAATTTGTTGAGTCAAGTGAAAGTGGTGTACTTATCATTACCTGAAAGTAACATCAAGTTTCATTGAAAAAATATTTGCTGAGATCTCAGGAAACTCGTAGTTTTTAGGAAGCCTTGCAACCCCTTTCAAATTAAAATGTTTTTCACCAGTCTCTTCTTAGGGCCACTACAAGAGGAAACTAACCATAGAGACAGAACTTAGAACTACTTTATTGTGTCATGTTTCAAGGTGCTAGCACAAATCCTGTTTGATTTAGAGTTCCAAATACGTCTATCAATATAGGAAAAAAAACAGAGTGTAATTTAAAAATTCAAACTGCTACAGGAAAAGAGCGCTTCAACCTAGAAGAACAAAATTTGGGCATCCAAGTGGGCTTAATGTGCTGATTATTACCTCCAAGTATCATCAAATTTGGGTTAAAAATTATTTTCTGAGATTTCAGGAAACTCGTAGTTTTTTGGAAGCCTTGCAACCCCTTTCAAATAAAACTGTTTTTCGACAGTCTCTGCTTAGAGCTATGACAATAGAAAACAAACCATAGACAAGAACTTAGAACTACTTTATTGTGTCAAGTTTCAAGGTGCTAGCACAAACCCTGTTTCATTTAGAGTTTCAATTACGTCTATCTATATAGGAATAAACTGAGTGTAACCTAAAAATTCAAACTGTTACTGGAAAATAGTGCTTCAACCTAGAAGAAGTAAATTTGGGCATCCAAGTGGACTTAGTGTGCTGATTATTACTGTCAAGTATCATGAAGTTTGGGTGAAAAAATATTTGCTGAGATTTCAGGAAACTCGTAGTTTTTTGAAAGCGTGGCAATTCCTTTCAAATGAAAGTGTTTTTCGCCAGTCTCTGCTTAGCGCTACTACAAGAGGAAACAAACCATAGAGACAGAACTTAGAACTACTTTATTGTGTCAAGTTTTAAGGAGCTATGACAAACCCTGTTTGATTTAGCATTACAATTACATCTACCAATAAAGGACAAAAAAGAGTGAAACTTAACAATTGAAATTTTTACTGGAAAAAAATGCTTCAAACTAGAAGAAAGAACTTTGGGGAGCCATGTGAAATTGGTGTACTGATCATTACGTGAAAATATCATCAAGATTGGGTGAAAAAGTATTTGCTGATATTTCAAGAAACTCGTAGTTTTTTGGAAGCTTGGCAACCCATTTCAAATGAAAGTGTTTTTCGCCAGTCTCTTGTGAGGGCTACTTCAAGAGGAAACAAACCATATATATAGATCTTGGAACTATTTTATTGTGTCAAGTTTCAAGGAGCTGTCAAAAATCGTGTTTGATTTAGAGTTCCAATTACACCTATCAACATTGGAGAAAACAGAGTGAAACCTAAAAATTCAAACTGTTACTGCCAATGAACGCTTCAACCTAGAAGAACAAAATTTTGGCATCCAAGTGGGTTTAGTGTAATGATAATTACTGACAAGTATCATGAAGATTGGGTGAAAAAATATTTGGTGAGATTTCAGGAAACTCGTAGTTTTTTGGAAGCTTGGCAACACCTTTTAATTGAAAGTGTTTTTAACCAGTGTGTTCTTAGGGCTACTTCAAGAGGAAATGAACCACAGAGATAGAACTTAGAATTACACTATTGAGTCAAGTTTCAAGAAGCTAGCACAAACCGTGTTGGATTTAGAGTTCCAAATACATCTATCAATATAGGAGAAAACACAGTGTAACCTAAAAATTCAAACTGTTACTTGAAACGAACGCTTCAACCTAGAAGAACGAAAATTGGGGAGCCAAGTGGGCTTGTTGTACTGATCATTACTGAAAGTATCATCCTTACTGTATGAAAAAATATTTGCTGAGATTTCAGGAAACTCGTAGTTTTTAACACTTGGCAAACCCTTTCAAATGAAAGAGTTTTTGCCGGTTTCTGCTGAGGGCTACTACAAGAGGAAACAAACCATAGAGAGAGATCTGAGAACTATTGTATTGTATCAAGGTTCATGGTGCTAGCACAAACCGTGTTTGATTTAGAGTTCCAGTAACATCTATCAATATATTAGAAAACAGAGTGAAACCTAAATATTCAAACTGTTAATTGAAACGAACGCTTCAACATAGAAGAACGAAATTTGGACTTCCAAGTGGGCTTAGTGTACTGATTATTACCACCAAGTATCATCAAGTTTGGATGAAAAAATATTTGCTGAGATTTCAGGAAACTCGTAGTTTTTTGGAAGATTGGCAACCCCTTTCAGATGAGAGTGTTTTTTGCCACTCTCTGCTTACAGCTACTTCTAGAGGAAGCAAACCATTGATAAAGGACTTAGAACTACTTTATAGTGTCAAGTTCAAGGTACTAACACAAACCATGTTTGATTTACAGTTTCAAATACATCTATCAATATAGGAGAAAACAGAGTGAAATCTAAAAATTCAAACTGTTACTGGAAACGAACGCTTCAACCTAGAAGAATAAAATTTGGGCATCAAAGTGGGCTTACTGTACTAATCCTTAATCGACTGTATTATCATTACTGTCTTTAAAAAGATTTGCTGAGATTTCAGGAAATTTGTAGTTTTTTGGAATCTTGGCAACCTCTTTCAAATGAAAGTGTTTTTCCCCAGTCTCTGCTTAGGCCTACTTCAAGGGGAATCAAATCATAAATATAGAATTTAGAACTAATTTATTGTGTCAAGTTTCAAGGAGCTATCACAAACCGTGTTTGATTTAGGGTTCCAATTACATCTATCAATATCGGAGAAAACATAGTGAAACGTAAAAATTCAAACTGTTACTGCAAACGAATGCTTCAACCTAGAAGAACAAAATGTGGACATCCATGTGGGCTTACTATACTGATCATTACCGCCAAGTATCATCAAGTTTGGGTTAAAAAATATTGTGTGAAATTTCAGGAAAGTCGTAGTTTTTGAAAGCCTTGCAATGCCTTTCAAATGAAAGTCTTTTTACACAGTCTCTGTTTAGGGCTACTACAAGAGGAAACAAACCATAGAGACAGAAGTTAGAACTACTTTAGTGTGTCAAGTATCAAGTTGCTAGCCCCAACCTTGTTTGATTTAGAGTTCCTATTACCTCTATCCATATTGGAGAAAACAGAATGTAACCTAAAAATTCAAACTGTTACTTGAAAAGAGCGCTTCAACCTAGAAGAACAAAATTTGGGCATCCAAGTGAGCTTAGTATACTGATCATTACTGTCAAGTATCATGACGATTGAGAAAAAAAATATTTTCTGAGATTTCAGGAAACTCATAGTTTTTTGGAAGCCTTGCAACCCCTTTTAAATGAACGTGTTTTTTGCCAGTCTCTGCTTAGGGCTACTACAAGAGGAAACAAACCTTAAAGACATAAGTTAGAACTAATTTATTGTGTCAAGTTTCAAGGAGCTAGCACAAACCATGTTGATTTATGGTTCCAATTACAACTATCAAAATAAGAGAAAACAGCGTGAAACCTAAAAATTCAAACTGTTACTGCAAACGAATGCTTCAATCTAGAAGAACGAAATTTAGGGAGCAAGTAAAATTGGTGTACTGATCATTACAGCCAATTATCATCAAGATTAGGTTAAAAGATATTTTCTGAGATTTCACGAAACTCGTAGTTATTTGGAGCCTCGCAACCCCTTTCAATTAAAAGTGTTTTTCGCCAGTCTCTGCTTAGGGCTACTACAAGAGAAAACAACAATAGAGACAGAACTTAGAACTAATTTATTGTGTCAAGTTTCAAGGTACTAGCACAAACTGTGTTTGATTAAGAGTTTCAACTACATCTATCAAAATAGGAGAAAACAGAGTGAAATGTAAAAATTCAAACTGTTACTGGAAACGAATGCTTCAACCTAGAAGAATGAAATTTGGCTATCCATGTGGGCTTAGTGTACTGATCATTAACTGAAAGTATCATCATTTCTGTGTGAAAAAAAGATTCCCTGAGATTTCATGCAACTCGTAGTTTTTTGAAGCTTGGCAACCCCTTTCATATGAAAGTGTTTTCCACCACTCTCTGCTTAGGGCTACTACAAAAGGAAACAAAAATAGAGACAGAACTTAGAACTACTTTATTGTGTGAAGTTTCAAGGGTCTAGCACAAACTGTGTTTCATTTAGGGTTCCAATTACATCTATCAATATAGGAGACAATATAGTGTAACCTAAAAATTCAAACTGTTACTAGAAAAGAGTGCTTCAACCTAGAAGAACAAAATTTGGACATCCAAGTGGGCTTAGTGTACTGATCATTACCGCCAAGTTTTATCAGATTGGTTAAAAAAATATTTGCTGAGATTTCAGGAAACTCGAAGTTTCTTGGAAGCTTGGCAACCCCTTTCAAATGAAAGTGTTATTCACCAGTCTCTGCTTAGGGCTACTTCAATAGGAAACAAATCATAGAGACAGAACTTATAACTAGTTTATTGTGTCAAGTTTCAAGGTGCTAGCACAAACTGTGTTTGATTTAGAGTTCCAATTACATCTATCAGTATAGGAGAATACAGAGTGAAACCTAAAAATTCAAACTGTAACTGGAATTCAGGGAATAGTCCAAGAAGGGCAATGGCTGGGTCAAATGGTGGTTCCATTCCCAGCTTTCCCAGGAATCTCCATACTGCTTTCCAAATTGGCCACACCAATTTGCAGTCCCACCAGCAATGCACAAGAGAACCCTTTCCCCCACATCCTCGCCAGCACTTGTTGTTGTTTGACTTCCTAATGGCTGCCAATCTTACTGGAGTGAGATGGTATCTTAGTGTGTTTTTGATTTTCATTTCTCTGACTGCTAGAGATGGTGAGCATTTTTTCATGTACTTGTTGATTAATTGTATGTCCTCCTCTGAGAAGTGTCTGTTCAGGTCCTTGGCCCATTTGTTGATTGGGTTATTTGTTATCTTATTGTCTAATTTTTTGAGTTCTTTGTGTATTCTGGATATTAGGGCTCTATCTGAAGTGTGAGGAGTAAATATTTGTTCCCATGAGGTAGGCTCCCTATTTACCTCTCTTATTGTTTCTCTAACTGAGAAAAAACTTTTCAGTTTAAGTAAATCCCATTTGATGATTCTTGTTATTAACTCTTGTGCTATGGGTGTCCTATTAAGGAATTTGGGGCCCGACTCCACAATATGTAGATCGGAGCCAACTTTTTCTTCTATCAGACACAGAGTCTCTGATTTGATATCTAGCTCCTTGATCCACTTTGAGTTAACTTTTGTGCATGGCGAGAGGAGAGGATTCAGTTTCATTTTGTTGCATATGGATTTCCAGTTTTCCCAACACCATTTCTTGAAGATGCTATCGTTCCTCCATTGCATGCTTTTAACTCCTTTTTCAAATATAAGATAGTTGTAGCTTTGTTGGTTAGTCTCTGTGTCCTCTTTCTGTGCCATTGGTCCACCCGCCTGCTTTGGTACTGGTACCATGCTGTTTTTGTTACTATTGCTCTGTAATATAGTTTGAAATCTGGTATCGGTATACCACCTGATTCACATTTCCTGCTTAGAATTGCTTTTGCTTTTCTGGGTCTTTTATTTTTCCATATGAATTTCATGATTTCTTTATCTACTTCTACAAGAAATGCCTTTGGAATTTTGATGGGAATTGCATTAAACCTATAGAGAGCTTTTGGTAATATTGCCATTTTGATGATGTTAGTTCTGCCTATCCATGAACAGGGTATATTTTTCCATCTTCTAAGATCTTCTTCTTCTTCTTCTCTTTTTAGGGTTCTGTAGTTTTCATTGTATAAAACTTTCACCTCTTTTGTTAGGTTGATTCACAAGAATCTTATTTTCTTTGAGGATATTGTGAATAGAGTGGGTTTCCTCATTTCCATTTTAGAAGTTTTGTTGCTGATATACAAGAATGCCTTTGATTCATCCGTGTTGATTTTATATTCTGCCACTTTGCTGAATTCATTTATTAACTCTAGCAGTTTCTTTATAGACCCTTTGGGGTCTGTTAAATATATTATCATGTCATCCGCAAATAGCGATCATTTAAGTTCTTCTTTTCCTATTTTTATGCCTTTAATTTCTTTTGTCTGTCTAATTGCTCTGGCTAGTATTTCAAGAACTAAAGTTAATAGAAGTGGTGAGAGAGGGCATCCCTGTCAAGTTCCAGATTTTAGAGGAAATGACTTCAGTTTTTCTCCATTTAGAATGATGCTGGCCTGAGGCTTAGCATAGATAGCTTTTACAATGTTGAGGTAAGTTCCTGTTATCCCTATTTTTTCTAGTGTTTTGAACATAAAGGGATGGTGTACTTTGTTGAATGCTTTTTCTGCATCTATGGAGATGATCATATGGTTCTTATCTTTAAGTCTATTGATGTGGTGAATAACATTTATTGATTTCCGTATATTGAACCAGCCTTGCATCCCAGGGATGAATCCTACTTGATCATGGTGCACAATTTTTATCATGTGCCTTTGTATCCAATTTGCCAGAATTTTATTGAGGATTTTTGCATCTAGGTTCATCAGAGAATTTGGTCTGTAGTTTTCTTTCTTTGAGGTGTCTTTTTCTGGTTTTGGAATCAGGGTGATGTTGTCCTCATAGAATGAATTTGGCAGAGCTCCCTCTTTTTCTATTTCCTGAAATAACTTGAAAAGTTTTCATATTAATTTTTCTTAAAAGATTTTGTAAAACTCTGCTGTATACCCATCCAGTCCTGGGCTTTTCTTGGTTGGTAGTCTTTTGATTGCTTCTTCTATTTCATCCATTGAAATTGGTCTGTTTAAATTGTGTGTGTCTTCCTGACTCAGTCTGGGCAAATAATATGACTTAAGAAATTTATCGATGTATTCAATATCTTCTATTTTATTGGAATATAGTTTTTCAAAATAATTTCTAATTGTCTTCTGTATTTCTGTAGCATCTGTTGTGATATTGCCTTTTTCATCCTGTTTGTTAGTAATTTGAGTTTTCTCTTCTTCTCTCCGTTAGCATCGCTAGGGTCTGTCGATCTTATTTATTTTTTCGAAGAACCAACTTTTAGTTTTGTTTATTTTTTCAATGGTTTCTTTTGTTTTAATATCGTTAATTTCTGCTCTGATTTTAATTATTTCTTGCCTTCTGCTACATTTGCTGTTTTTTTGCTCTTCCTTTTCTAGGGCTTTGAGATGAAGTGTGAGCTCATTTATTTGTTGGTTTTTCCTTTTTTTGTGTGGAATGACCTCCAGGAAATGAATTTCCCTCTTAAAACTGCTTTCATTGTGTCCCATTAATTCCTATATGTTGTGTCTGTATTTTCATTTGTCTCAAAGAATTTTTTGATTTTCTCTTTTATTTCTTCTGTAACCCATTGATCATTCAGTAACACATTGTTCATTTTCCATGTGATGTAGGATTTTTCCTTCCTTCTTTTATCATTGATTTCCAGTTTCATTCCATTATGATTTGATAAAATGCATGGTATTATCTCCACCACTTTATACTTACTGAGGGTTGCCCTATGGCATAATATATGGTCTATTTTTGAGAAGGATTCATGTTCTGCTGAGAAAAAAAGTATATCCACTTGTTGATGGTTGATATATTCTATATATGTCAGTTAAGTCTAGGTTATTGATTGTGATATTGAGTTCGATAGTTTCTTTATTCAACTTTTGTTTGGAGGATCTGTCCAATGGTGAGAGAGGTGTGTTGAAGTCACCCATAATTATTGTGTTGTGGTCTATTTGATTTTTGCACTTGAGGAGAATTTGTTTTATGAATGTCACAGCACCATTATTTGGTGCATAAATATTGATAATTGTTATGTCTTGTTGGTGAATGGTTCCTTTTAACAGTATATAATGCCCTTTTTTATCCATTTGGATTAAGTCAGTCTTGAAGTCAATTTTATTCCATATGAGGATGGCCACCCCTGCTTGCTTCCGAGAACCGTGTGAGTGGTATATTTTTTCCCACCCTTTCACCTTCAGCCTGTGTATATCTTATTCAATCAGATGTGTCTCCTGGAGGCAACATATTGTTGGATTTGTTTTTTTTTTAATCCATGTTACCAGCCTATGTCGCTTTATTGGAGAGTTTAAGCCATTAACGTTTAGAGTTACTATTGATATATGGTTTGTACTGTCAGCCATGTTTGATTATTTATCCTTTTTTTAATTTAGTTTGTTTCTCCATGGTTAGCTTTTCCCCCTGCCCTCTGTCTTTACTGAGGCACTTCCCACTGATGGTTTTGGTTGTTGTTTTTCATTTCTTCCTCGTGTAGGGCTTTGCTCAAGATGCTTTGTAATGCTGGTTTTCTGGCAGCAAATTCTTTTAGCTTTTGTATATCATGAAAGATTTTTATTTCGTTGTCATACCTGAAGCTTAATTTTGCTTGATACAGAATTCTTGGTTGGCATCCATTGTCTTTCAGTGCTTGAAATACGTTATTCCAGGATCTTCTCGCTTTCAGCGTCTGTGATGAAAAATCCGTTGTTAACCTTATTGATTTACCCCTGAATGTAATCTGCCTCCTTTCTCTTGTAGCTTTTAATATTTTCTCTTTGTTCTGTATATTGGCTATCTTCATAACAATGTGTCTTGGCATTAGTCTACTGTGATTTTGTGTGCTCGGTGTTCTGTATGCATCTATAATTTGTATATCCGTTTTCTTTTTTATTTCTGGAAAGTTTTCTGCAATTATTTCATTCAGAAGGTAACTCATTCCCTTGGCTCGAATCTCTGTACCTTCCTCTATCCCGATGACTCATAGGTTTGATTTTTTAAATTGTCAAATATTTCTTGGATGATTTTCTCATGATTTTTTACCAGCCTTTCTTAGTTGGCTAGACTCTTTTCCAAATGATATATTTTGTCTTCATTGTCTGACGTTCTGGCTTCTACATGCTCCACTCTGTTAGTGATACTCTTAATTGAGTTTTTAATTTGGTTTAACATTTCCTTCATTTCTAGAATTATTGTTTGATTGTTTTTATAATCTCTATCTCCTGATAAAGATGCTTTAGTTTTTCTTTTATCTGTTTATGTAATTCATTTTCAATGTGTTTCTTCAGTGTTTGGATTTGCTGTCTCGTATCCTCTTTAAGGTTCCATTCCATCTGTCTAAGGTGTTCCTTGAGTTCTTTATATGACCATTTTTCTGGTCACTCTAAGTCCTCCTGAGTACTTAGGCTGTCCTTCATTGTTTGTACTCCGTTTCTTCCTTTCTTTTTTATGCTGCTCATATTCTTTGATTTAAGGAGAGCAACTAAGAACTGAGCAGGGGGGAAGAACATGAGGAAAAGATTAACATTAAACTGAGATGAGTAGTTACAGGAAAAAAGGAGAGAGAAGGGTAATTGAATGGAAATGAAAGGAAACCCTCATCGTTATACAAAATCACATACAAGAGGTTGTGAGGGAAAGCGGGGGGGGGGGGAGAGAACTGAACAACAACAGATGAGGTAGAGAGTAAAGATGAGAGGGGAGGGGTGGGGGGATAGTAGGGGATAGGAGAGGCAGCAGAATACAACAGTCACTAATATGGCATTATGTAAACATTGTGAATGTGTAACTGATGTGATTCTGCAATTTGTATTTGGGGTAAAAATGGAACTTCATAACTCACTTGAATCAAATGTATGAAAGATGAAAAAAATAAAATAAAATAAATAAAAATATAAAAATTTAAAAAAAAAGATTGGGTGAAAAGAATATTTGCTGAGATTTCAGGAAACTTGTAGTTTTTTGAGAGCTTGGCAACCCATTTCAAATGAAAGTTTTTTCGCCAGTCTCTGGTTAGGGCTACTTCAAAAAGAAACAAATCATAGAGACAGAACTTAGAACTACTAAGTCTCTGCTTAGTCCTAGTAAAAAAAAAAAACACAAACCATAAGGATAGAACTTAGAACTACTAATTGTGTCACATTTCAAGGAGCTAGCTCAAACCGTGTTTGATTTAAAGTTCCAATTATATCTATCATATAGGAGAAAACAGAGTGAAACCAAAAAATTCAAATTGTTACTGGAAAAGAATGCTTCAACCTACAAGAACAAAATTTGAGTAGCCAAGTGAAATTGGTGTACTGATCATTACCGCCAAGTATCATCAAGATTGGGTTAAAAAATATTTTCTGTGATTTCAGTAAACTAGTAGTTTTTTGAAAGCTTGGCAACTCATTTCAAATGAAAGTGCTTTTCACCAGTCTCTGCTTAGGGCTACTTCAAGAGGAAACAAATTGTAGAAACAGAACATAGAACTTGTATATTGTGTTAAGTTTCAAGTTGCTAGCACAAACCGTGTTTGATTTAGAGATCCAATTACATCTATCAATATTGGAGAAAACAGAGTGAAACCTAAAAATTCAAAGTGTTACTGGAAAAGAATGCTTCAAACAAAAAGAATGAAATTTGGGCATCCAAGTGGGTTTAGTGTAATGATAATTCCTGCCAAGTATCATCAAGATTGGGTGAAAAAATATTTGGTGAGATTTCAGGAAACTCGTAGTTTTTTGGATGCTTGGCAACACCTTTCAATTGAAAGTGTTTTTAGCAAGTCTCTGCTTAGGGCCACTTCAAGAGAAAACAAACCACAGTGATAGAACTTAGAATTACATTTTTGAGTCAAGTTTCAAGGAGCTAGCAAAAACCGTTTTGGATTTAGAGGTTAAATTACATTTTTCAATATAGGAGAAAACAGAGTGAAACCTAAAAATTCCAAATGTTACTGGAAATGAATGCTTCAACCTACAAGAATGAAATTTGGAGAGCGAAGTGAAATTGGTGTACTGATTATTACCTGAAATTACCATCAAGATTGGGTGAAAAAATATTTTCTGAAATTTTTGGAAACTGGTAATTTTTGGAAGCTTGGCCACCCCTTTCAAATGAAATTGCTTTTCGCCAGTCTCTGCCTAGGGCTACTTCAAGAGAAAACAAATCATAGAGACAGAACTTAGAACTAGTTTATTGTGTCAAGTTTCAAAGAGCTAGCAAAAACTGTGTTTGATTTAGCATTCCATTTACATGTATCAATGTTGGACAAAACAGAGTGAAACCTAACAATTCAAACTGTTACTGAAAACAAATGATTCAAAGTGGAAGAACAAAATTTGGGGAGGCAAGAGAAATTGGTGTACTGATCATTACCACCAAGTATCATCAAGATTGGGTTAAAAATTATTTTCTGAGATTTAAGAAACTCGTAGTTTTTTGGAAGCTTGGGAACCCCTTTCAAATGAAAGTGTGTTTTGCCAGTCTCTGCTGAGGGCTACTTCAAGAGAAAACAAACCATACAGGTAGATGTTAGAGCTACTTTTGTGTCATGTTTCAAGTAAGTTCCAATTACAACTATCTATATAGGACAAAACAGAGTGACACCTAAAAATTTAAAAAACTCGTAGTTTTTAAAAGCTTGGCAACCCCTTCAAAATGAAAGTGTCTTTTGTGAGTCTCTGCTTAGGGCTACTTCAAGAGGAAAGAAACCATAGACATAGAACTTAGAACCACTAAATGTGTCAAGTTTCAAGGTGCTAGCACAAACCGTGTATGATTTAGAGTTCCAATTACATCTATCAATATATTAGAAAAAAGAGGGAAACCTAAAAATTCAAACTGTTACTGGAATCGAGCGCTTCAACCTAGAAGAACACTATTTTAGTACCCGAGTGGGCTTAGTGTACTGATTATTACCGCCAAGTACCATCAAGATTGCGTGAAAAAATATTTGCTGAGATTTCAGGAAACTCTTAGTTTTTTGAAAGCTTCACAACCCCTTTCAATGAAAGTGTTTTTCGCCAGTCTCTGCTTAGTGCTACATCAAGAGGAAACAAACCATAGAGATAGAACTTAGAACTATGTTATTGTGTCAAGTTTCAGGGAGCTAGCACAAACCGTGTTTGATTCAGAGTTCCAACTACATCTATCAATATAGGAGAAAGCAGAGTGAAACCTAAAAATTAAAACTATTACTGGAAAAGAACCCTTAAACTTAGAAGAACGAAATTTGGGCAGCCAAGTGGGATTGGTGTACTGATCATTCTCGCCAGGTATCTTTATGTGTGGTGGAAAAAATATTTGCTGAGATTTCAGGAAACTCTTAGTTTTTTGGGAAGCTTGGCAACCCAATTCAATGAAAGTGTTTTTCCGCCAGTCTCTGCTTGTGGCTACATAAAGAGGAAACAAACCATAGAGATAGAACTTAGAACTAAATTATTGTTACAAGTTTCAAGGAGATAGCACATAGCGTGTTTAATTTAGGGTTCCAACTACATGTATCATTATAGGAGAAAACACAGTGAAACCTAAAAATTCAATCTGTTACTGAAAACGAATGATTCAACTTAGAAGAATGAAATTTGGTGAGCCAACTGGCAATGGTGAATTGACCATTACCGCCAAGTATCATCAAGTTTGGGAGGAAAAATATTTGCTTAGATTTCAGGAAACTCGTAATTTTTTGAAAGCTTGGCAACCCCTTTCAATGAAAGTGTTTTTTTTTTTTGCCAGTTCCTGCTTAGGGCTACATCAAGAGAGAACAAATCATATAGAGAGAACATAGAACTATATTATTGTGTCAAGTTTCAAGGAGCTATCACAAACCATGTTTGATTTACAGTTCCAAATACATCTATCAATATAGGAGAAAACAGAGTGAAACTAAAAATTCAAACTGTTACTTCAAACGATTGCTTCAACTTAGAATAACAAAATTTGGTGAGCCATGTAGGAATGGTATATGGATCATTACCTAAAAGTACCATGAAGATTGGGTGAAATAATATATGATGTGATTTCATGAAACTCGTTGTTTTTTTGGAAGCTTGGAAACCCTTTTTATGAAAGTGTTTTTCACCAGTCTCTCCTTAGGGATGCATCAAGAGGAAACAAACCATAGAGATAGAACTTAGAACTGCATTATTGTGTCCAGTTTCCAGGACCTAGCACAAACTGTCTTTGATTAGAGTTCCAACTACATCTATCAATACAGGAAAAAACAGAGTGAAACATAAAATTTCAAAGTGTTACTGAAAACGAATGTTTCAACCCAGAAGAAAGTAATTTGGGCAGTCAAGTGAGATTGGTGTACAGCTCACTACCTGATAGTATCATGAAGGCTGGGTTAAAAAATTGATTCTGAGATTTCAGGATACTCGTAGTTTTTTGGAAGCTTGGCAACCCCTTTCAATGAAAGTGTTTTTCGCCAATCTGTGCTTAGGGCTATATGAAGAGGATACAAACCATAGAGAGAGAACATAGAACTACATTTTTGTGTCAAGTTTCAAGGAGCTAGCAAAAACCGTGTTTGATTTAGGGTTACAAATACATGTATCAATATAGGAGAAAAGAGAGTGAGACCTAAAAATTCAATGTGTTACTGCGAACGAACGCTTCAACCTAGAAGAACAAAATTTGGTGAACCAAGTGGGAATGGTATACGGATCATTACCTGAAATTATCATGAAGATTGGGTGAAAAAAAATATGAGATTTCAGAAACTCGTAGTTTTTTGGAAGCTTGGAAACCCTTTTAAATGAAAGTGTTTTTTGCCAGTCACTGCTTAGGGCTATATCAAGAGGAAAAAAAACATAGAGATAGAACTTAGAACTACTTTATTGTGTCAAGTTTCAGAAGCTAGCAAAACCGTGTTTGATTTAGAGTTCCAACTACATCTATCAATATAGGACAGAACAGAGTGAAACCTAAAAATTCAAACTGTTACTACATATGAATGCTTTATCCTAGAAGAACGAAATTTGGTGAGCCAAGTCGGAATGGAATACAGATCATTACCTGAAAGTATCATGAAGATTGGGTGAAAAACATATGCTGATATTTCAGGAAACTCGTAGTTTTTTGGAAGCTTAAAAACCCCTTTCAATGAAAGGGTTCTTCGCCAGTCCCTCTTTAAGGCTACATCAAGAGGAAACAAAGCATAGAGATAGAACTTAGAACTAGTTTATGGTGTAAAGTTTCAAGGAGCTAGCACAAACCGTGTTTGATTTAGAGTTCCAAACACATCAATATAGGAGAAAAGAGAGTGAAACCTAAAAACTCATTGTGTTACTGCTCACGAATGCTTCAAACTAGAAGAACAAAATTTGGGGATCCAAGTGGGAATTGTGCTCTCACCATGACCACCAAGTTTCATCAAGATTGGGAGAAAAAAAATTGCTGAGATTTCAGGAAACTCATAGTTCTTTGGATTCTTGGGAACCCCTTTCAAATTTTTTTTTCTTCGGCACTCTCTGCTTAGGGATACATCAAGAGGAAACAATCAATAGAGAGAGAACTCAGAACTTCATTATTGTGTCAAGTTTCAAGGGGTTATCACAAACCATGTTTGATTTAGAGTTGCAACTACATCTATCAATATAGGTGAAAACAGAGTGAAACCTAAAAATTCAAACAGTTACTGCAATTGAATGCTTAAACCTTGAAGAACAAAATTTTGTAAGCCAAGTGGGAATGGTATACGGATCATTTCCTGAAGGTATCATGAAGATTGGATGAAAAAATATATAATGAGATTTCAGGAAACTCGTAGTTTTTTGGAAGCTTGGAAACCCCTTTTAATGAAAGAGTTTTTTGCCAGTTTCTGCTTAGGGCTACATTAAGAGGAAACAATCCATAGAGATAGAACTTAGAACTACTTTGTTGTGTCAAGTATCAAGGAGCTAGCACAAACCGTATTAGATTTAGAGTTCCAACTACATCTATCAATAAAGGAGAAGAGAGAGTGAAACCTAAAAACTCAATCTGATACTGCAAACAAACGCTTCAACCTAGAAGAACGGAATTTGGGCAGACAACTGGGATTGGTGTACTGATCATTACCTGAAATTATCATCAAGATTGAAAGAAAAAATATTTGCTGAGATTTCTGGAAACTCATAGTTTTTTGAACCTTGGCAACCCCTTTCAATGAAAGTGGTTTTTGCAAGTCTCTGCTTAGGGCTACATGATGAGAAAACAATCCATAGAAATAGATCTTAGATCTACATTATTGTGTCAAGTTTCAAGGAGCTATCACAAACCGTGTTTGATTTAGATTTCCAACTACATCTATCAATATAGGACAAAACAGAGTGAAACCTAAAAATTCAAACTGTTACTGCAAAGGAATTCTTCAACCTAGAAGAATGAAATTTGGTGAGCCAAGTGGGAATGTTAAACGGAAAATTACCTGAAAGTGCAATGAAGATAGGGTGATGAAATATTTTCTGAGATTTTAGGAAACTCATAGGTTTATGGAGCTTTGCAACCCCTTTCAATGAAAGTGTTTTTTTGCCTGTCTTTGCTTAGGGCGACATCAAGAGGAAACAAAGCATCAAAGCATAGAGATAGAACTTAGAACTACATTATTGTGTGAAGTTTCAAGGAGCCATCACAAACCGTGTTTGGTTTAGATTTCGAACTACATATATTAATATTGGACAAAAAAGAGTGAAACCTAAAAGTTAAAACTGTAATTACAAATGAATGCTTCAACCTAGAAGAACAAAATTTGGTGAGACAAGTGGGAATGGTATACGGATCTTTACCTGAAAGTATCATAAAGATTGGGTGAAAAAATATATGAGGAGATTTCAGAAAAATCGTAGTTTTTTGGAAGCTTGGAAACCCCTTTTAATGAAAGTGTTTTTCTACAGTACCTGCTTAGGGCTACATCAAGAGATAAAAAAAAAATCCATAGAGATAGAACTTAGAACTACGTTATTTTGTAAAGTTTCAAGGAGCTAGCACAAACCGTGTTTGGTTTAGAGTTCCAACTACATCTATCAATATAGGAGAACAGAGAGTAAAACCTAAAAATTTAATGTGTTATTTCAAACAAATGCTTCAACTGAGAAGAAGAAAATTTGGTGAGCCAAGTGGGAATGGTGCACTGACCCTTACCGCAAAGTATGATCAAGTTTGGGAGAACAAATATTTGCTGAGTTTTCAGAAAACTTGTAGTTTTTTGGAAGCTTGGGAACCCATTTCAATGAATGTGTTTTTCGCCAGTCTCTGCTTAGGGCCAAATCGAGAGGAAACAAACCATAGACAGAGAACATGGAACTACAATATTGTGTCAAGTTTCAAGGATTTGGCACAAACCGTGTTTGATTTAGAGTTCCAAATACATCTATCAATATAGAAGAAATAAGAGTGAAACCTAAAAATTTACACTGTTACTGCAAACGAATGCTTCACCTTAGAAGAATGAAATTTGGTAAGCCAAGTGGGAATGGTATACGAATCATTACCTGAAAGTATCATGAAGATTGGGTGAAAAATTAAATGCTGAGATTATAGGAAACTCGTAGTTTTTTTGAAGCTTGGCAACACTTTTCAATAAAAATCTTTTTTGCCAGTGTCTGATTAAGGCTACATCAAGAGGAAACAAACCATAGAGATAGAACTTAGAACTACTTTATTGTGTCAAGTTTCAAGGAGCTAGTACAAACCATGTTTGTTTTAGAGTACCAACTACGTCTATCAGAATAAATGAAAAAAGAGTGAAACCTAAAAATTCAATTTGGTAGTGCATTTGAATGTTTCAACTTAGAAGAACAAAATTTGGGCAGCTGATTGGGATTGGTGTACTGATTATTACCTTCTAGTGACATCAATATTGAGTGAAAAAAATATTTGCTGAGATTTCCAGAAATTCGTAGTTATTTTTGAAGCGTGGCAACCCCTTTGAATGAAAGTGTTTTTCGCTAGTCTCTGCTTAGGGCTACATTAAGAGTAAACGAAACATAGAGATAGAACTTGGAAATACATTATTGTGTCAAGTTTCAAGAAGCTAGCAAAAACCGTGTTTTATTTAGAGTTCCAACTATATCTATCAATATAGGAGAAAACACAGTGAAACCTAAAAATTGAAAGTGTTACTGCAAGCAAATGCTTCAACCTAGAAGAAGGAAATTTGGGCACCAAGTGGGATAGGAGAACTGATCATTCCCGCCAGGTATCATCAAGTGTAGTTGAAAAAATATTTGCTGAGATTTCTGGAAACTCAGAAAGCTTGGCAACCCCTTTCAATGAAAGTGTTTTTCACCAGTCTGTGCTTAGGGCTACATGAAAAGAAAACAAACCATAGAGATAGAACTTAGAACTGAATTATTCTGTCGAGTTTCAAAAAGCTAGCACAAACTGTGATTGATTTAGAGTTCCAAAATACATCTAACAATATAGGATAAAAGAGAGTGAAACCTAAAAATTCAAACTGTTACTGGAAATGAACGTTTCAACCTACAAGGACGAAATTGGGCATCTAAGTTGGCTTTGTGTACTGATCATTCACGCTAGGTATCATCAAGTGTGGTTGAAAAAATATTTTCTGATATTTCAGGAAATTCGTAGTTTTTTGGAAGCTTGGCAACCCCTTTCAATGAAGGTGTTTTTTGCCAGTCTCTGCTTAGGACTACATCAAGAGGAAACAATCAATAGAGGTGGAACTTAGAAATACATTATTGTGTCAAGTTTTGAGGAGCTAGCACAAACCCTGTTTGATTTAGAGTTCAAAATACATCTATATATATAGGAGAAAAGAGAGTGAAATCTAAAAATTCAATCTGTTACTGCAAACGAAGGCTTCAACCTAGAAAAATGGAATTTTGGCAGCCAAGTGAGATTGGTGTACAGATCATTACCGCCAAGTATCATCAAATTGAGTGAAAAAATATTTGCTGGGATTTTCAGAAACTCATAGTTTTTTGGAAGCTTGGCAATCCCTTTCAATGAAAGTGTTTTTCGCCACTCTCTATTTAGGGCTACATCAAACCATAGAGATAGAACTTAGAACTATATTATTGTATCAAGTTTCAAGGAGCTATTACAAACCATGTTTGATTTAGAGTTCCAAATACATCTATCAATATAGGAGAAAACAGAGTGAAAGCTAAAAATTCAATCTGTTACTGCAAATGAATGCTACAACCTAAAAGAACAAAATTTGGTGAGCCAATTGGGAATAGTGCACTGACCATGACTGGCAAGTATCATCAAGTTTTTGAGAAAAAAAATTTGATGAGACTTCAGGAAACTCGTAGTATTTGGAAACTTGGCAACAACTTTCAATGAATGATTTTTGTTCAGTAGTCTCTGCTTAGGGCTATATCAAGCGAAAACCAAGGATAAAGATAGAACTTAGAACTACATTATTGGCTCAAGTTTCAAGGAACTTCCATAAACTGTGTTTGATTTACAGTTCAAACTACATCTACCAATATAGGAGAAAACAGAGTGAAACCTAAAAATTCAAAATGATACTGCAAATGAATGCTTCAACCTAGAATGAACAAAATTTGGTTAGCCAAGTGGGAATGGTATATGGATCATTAACTGAAAGTATCATGAAGAGTGGGTAAAAAAAATATAAGATGAGATTTCAAGAAACTCGTAGTTTTTTGGAAGACTTGCAACACCTTTCAATGAAAGGGTATTTCCCCAGGCTCTGCTTAGGGCCACATCAACAAGAAACAAACCATAGATATAAAACTTGAAACTACATTATTGTGTCAAGTTTCAAGAAGCCAGGACAAACTGTGTTAGATTTAGAGTTCCAACTACATCTATCCAAAGAGGAGAAAACAGTGAAACCTAAAAATTGAAACTGTTATTGCAAACGAATTCTTCAACCTTGAACAACAAAATATGGGCAGCCAAGTGGAATTGGTGTCCTGATCATTTCACCATATATCATGAAGATTGGGTAAAAAAATATTTGCTGACATTTCAGGAAACTCGTAGTTTTTTGGAAGCTTGTCAACCCCTTTCAATGAAAGTGTTTTTTGCCAGTCTCCATTTAGGTCTACATCAAGAGGAAACAAAACATAGAGATAGAACTTAAAACTACTTTATTGTGTAAACTTGAAAGAAGCTAGCACAAACCGTGTTTGATTTAGAGTCTCAACTACATCTATCCATATAGGAGAAAACAGAGTGAAACCTAAAAATTGAAACTTATTGCAAACGAATGCTTCCACCTAGAAGAACAAAATTTTGGCAGCCAAGTGGGATTGGTGTACTGATCATTACCTGAAAGTATCATGAAGATTGGTTGAAAAAATATATGCTGAGATTTCAGGAAATTCGTAGTCTTTTAGAATTTGGGAACCTTTTTCAAGGAAAGTGTTTTTCGCCAGTCTCTGCATAGGGCTACATCAAGAGGAAACAAACCATAAAGATAGAAAATAGAACTACTTTATTGTATCAAGGTCAAGAACCTACCACAAACTGTGTTTGATTTAGAATTTCAAATACATCTATCCATATAGGAGAAAACAGAGAGAAATCTAAAAATTTAATCTGTTACTGCAAACGAACACTTCAACCTAGAAGAACGAGATTTGGGCAGACAAGTTGGATTGGTGTACTGTACTTTACCTGAAAGTATCAAGAAGATTGGATGAAAAAATATATGCTGAGATTTCAGGAAACTCCTAGTTTTGTAGAAGCTTGGCCACCACTTTCAATGAAAGTGTTTTTACCTGTCTCTGCTTAGGTTTACATCAGGAGGAAGAAATCATAGAGAGAACGTGGAATTACTTTATTATGTCAAGTTTCAAGAAGCTAGCAGAAACCGTGTTTGATTTACAGTTCCAACTACGTGTATCCAGATAAGAGAAAACAGAGTGAAACCTAAAAATTGAATCTGTTAGTGCAAACAAATGCTTCCACCTAGAAGAACAAAATTTGGGGAGCCAAGAGGGATTGGTGTACTGGTCATGATCTGAAGTATCATTAAGATTGAATGAATAAATATATGCTGAGATTTCAGGATAATCCTAGTTTTTTAGAAGCTTGGCAACCCCTTTAAATGAAAGTGTTTTTCTCCAGTCTCTGCTTAGGGCTACATCAAGAGAAAACAAAATATAGACATAGAACTTAGACCTACAGTATTGTGTCAAGTTTCAAGAAGCTGGCACAAACCGTGTTTGATTTAGAGTTCCAAAGACATCTATCCATATAGGAGAAAACAGAGTTAAACGTAAAAATTCAAAATGTTACTGCAAACGAATGCTTCAAACTAGAAGAACGAAATTTGAGAAGCCATGTGGGATTGGTGTACTGATCATTACCAGAAATTATCATGAAGATTGGATGAAAAAATATATGCTGAGATTTCAGGAAACTCGCAGTTTTTTGGAAGCTTGGCAACTCCTTTCAATGAAAGTGTTTTTCTCCAGTCTCTGCTTAGGGCTACATCAAGAGAAAACAAACCATGGAGATAGAACTTAGAACCATTTTATTGTGTCAAGTTTCAAAAAACTAGCACAAACCATGTTTTAAATTTAGAGTTCCAACTACATCTACTCATATAAGAGAAAACAGAGTGAAACCTAAAAATTGAAACTGTTACTTCAAACGAATGCTTCAACCTAGAAGAACGAAATTTGGGCCGCCAAGTTGGTTTGGTGTACTGATCATGAATGAAAGTATCATGATGAATGGATAAAAAAATATATGCTGAGATTTCAGGGAACTCCTAGTTTTTTGGAAGCTTGGCTACCCCTTTCAATGAAAGTATTTTTCACCAGTCTGCTGAGGGTAACATCAAGAGGAAACAAAGAATAGAGATAGAACTTAGAACTACATTATTGTGTCAAGTTTCAAGAAGCTAGCACAAACGGTGTTTGATTTAGAGTTCCAACTACATCTATCTGTATTGAAGAAAAATGAGTGAAACCTAAAAATTGAAACTGTAACTGCAAACGAATGCTTCAACCTAGAAGAAAAATTTGGGCATCCAAGTGGGTTTGGTGTACTGATCATGATCTGAAGTATCATGAAGATTGGATGTAAAAATATGCTGAGATTTCAGGAAAATCCTAGTTTTTTGGAAGCTTGGTAACCCCTTTCAATGAAAGTGTTTTTTGCCAGTCTCTGTTTAGTTCCTCATCAAGAGAAAACAAATCACAGATATAGAACTTAGAACCATTTTTTTGTGTCAAGTTTCAGGAAGCTAGCACAATCCGGGTTTTGTATTTAGAGTTCCAACTACATCTATCTGTATTGGAGAAAAACGAGCGAAACCTAAAAACTGAAACTGTTACTGCAAACGAATGCTTCAACATAGAAGAACGAAATTTGGGCAGACAGGTGGGATTGTTGTACTGATCATTACCTGAAATTATCATGAAAATTGGATGAAAAAATATTTGCTGATATTTCAGGAAACTCGTATTTTTTTGGAAGCTTGGCAACTCCTTCCAATGAAAGTGTTTTTCGCCAGTCTCTGCTTAGGGGTACATCATGAGGAAACAAACCAAGTAGATAGAACTTAGAACTACTTTATTGTGTCAAGTTTCATGAAGCTAGCACAAACCGTGTTTGATTTAGAGTTTCAACTCTATCTATCCATATAGGAGAAAAAAGAGGGAAACCTAAAAATTGAAACTGTTACTGCAAACGAGTCCTTCAAGCTAGATAAACGAAATTTGGACAGCCAATTGGGATTAGTGTACTGATCATGAACTGAAAGTATCATGAAGATTGGATAAAAAAATATATGCTGATATTTTAGGAAACTCGTATTTTTTGGAGGATTGGCAACCCGTTTTAATGAAAGTGTTTTTCGGCCAGTCTTTCCTTAGGGTATATCAAGAGGAAAAAACCATAGAAACAGAACTTAGAAGTAATTTATTGTGTCAAGTTTCAAGAAGCTAGCACAAACCGTGTTTGATTTAGAGTTCCAACTACATCTATCCATATAGGAGAAAACAGAGTGAAACCTACAAATTGAAACTGTTATTGAAAACGAGTGTTTCAGCCTAGATGAATGAAATTTGAACACCAAAGTGGGATTGGTGTACTGATCATGACCTGAAAGTATCATGAAGATTGGATTAAAAAATACATGCTGAGGTTTCTGGACACTTGTAGTTTTTTGGAAGCTTGGCAACCCCTTCAATGATAGTGTTTTTTGCAAGTCTCTGCTTAGTTCTACATCAAGAGGAAACAACCATAGATATAGAACTTAGAAGTACTTTATTGTGTCATGTTTCAAGAAGATAGTGCAATCCGTGTTTGATTTAGAGTTCCACCTACATCTATCTGTATAGGAGAAAACAGAGTGAAAACTGAAAATTGATAGTGTTACTACAAAGGAATGCTTCAACCTTGAACAATGAAATTTGCTCAGCCAAGTGGGTTTGGTGTACTGATCATTACATGAAAGTATCATGAAGATTGGATGAAAAAATATATGCTTAGATTTTGGGAAACTCGTAGTTTTATGGCAGCTTGGCAACCCATTTCAATGAAAGTGTTTTTTGCCAGTCCCTGCTTAGTTCTACATCAAGAGGAAACAAACCACAGATATAGAACTTAGAACTATTTTATTGTGTCAAGTTTCAAGAAGCTAGCACAAACCATGTTTTATATTTAGAGTTCCAACTCTATCCATATAGGAGAAAACAGAGTGAATCCTAAAAATTGAAACTGTTACTGCAAATGAGTGCTTCAACCTAGAGAACGAAATTTGGTCAGCCAAGTGGATTTGATATACTGATAATTACCTGAAAGTATCATGAAGATTGGATGAAGAAATAATTGCTGAGATATCAGGGAACTTGTATTTATTGGAGGCTTGGCAACCCCTTTTAATTAAAGTGTTTTTTGCCAGTCTTTTTTAAGGGCTGCATCAAGAGAAAACAAACCATAGAGTTAGACATTAGAACTACTTTATTGTGTCAAGTTTCATGAAGCTAGCACAATCCGTGTTTGATTTAGAGTTCCAACTACATCTACCCATATAGGGGAAAACAGAGTGAAAACTAAAAATTGAAACTGTTACTGCAAAGGAATGTTTGAACCTAGTAGAACGAAATGTAGGGAAACAAGTGGGTTTGGTGTACTGATCATTACCTGAAAGTATCATGAAGATTGGATGAAAAAATATATGCTGAGATTTCATGACACTCGTAGTTTATTGGAAGCTTTGCAACCCCTTTCAATGTAAGTGTTTTTTGCCAGTCTCTGCTTAGTTCTACATCAAGAGGAAAAAAACCAAAGTTATAGAACTTAGAACTGCTTTATTGTGTCAAGGTTCAAGAAGCTAGCACAAACCATGTTTGATTTAGAGATACAACTACATCTATCCATATAGGAGAAAACAGAGTGAAACCTAAAAATTTAAACTGTTACCGCAAACGAGTGCTTCAACCTAGATAAACGAAATTTGAACAGCCAAGTGGGATTGGTGTACTGATCATGACCTGAAAGTATCATGAAGATTCGATAAAAAAATATATGCTGAGATTTCAAGAAACTTCTAGTTTCTTGGAGGTTTGGCAACCACTTTCAATGAAAGTGTTTGTCATCAGTCTCAGCTTAGGGCTACATCAGGAGAAAACAAACCATAGTGATAGAACTTAGAACTACATTGCTCTGTCAAGTTTCAAGAAGCTAGCACAAACCTTGTTTGATTTAGAGTTCCAAATACATCTATTCACATAGCAGAAAACAGAGTGAAACCAAAAAATTGAAACTGTTACTGCAAAGGAATGCTTCAACCTAGGAGAAAAAAATTTGGGAAGCCAAGTGGGATTCGTGTACTGATCATGACCTGAAAGTATTATGAATATTGGATGAAAAAATATATGCTGAGATTTAAGGAAACTCCTAGTTTTTTGAAGCTTGGCCACCTGTTTCCATGAAAGTGTTTTTCGCTAGTCTCTGCTTAGGGCTACATCAAGAGGAAACAAAACATAGAGATAGAACTTTTAACTACAGTATTGTGTCAACCTTCAAGAAAGTAGCACAAACCGTGTTTGATTTACTGTTCCAATACATGTATCCATATACTAGAAAACAGAGTGAAACCTAAAAATTGAAACTGTTACTGCAAACTAATGCATGAACCTAGAATTATGAAATATGGGCAGCCAAGTGGGATTGGTGTAAGGATCATTTCCAGAAAGTATCATGAAGATTGTATGAAAAATATTTGCTGATAATTCAGATAACTCGTAGTTTTATGGAAGCTTGGCAACACCATTCAATGAAAGTGTTTTTTTTGCCAGTCTCTGCATAGGGCTACATGATGAGAAAACAAACCATACAGATAGAACTAAGAACTACTTTATTGTGTCACGTTTGAAGAAGCTAGCACAAACCGTGTTTGATTTAGAGTTCCAACTACATCAATCCACACAGGAGAAAATAGAGTGAAACCTAAAAATTCAAACTGTTATTGCAAATGAATGCTTCAACCTAGAAGAAAAAAATTTGGGCAGCCAAGTGGGATTGGTGTACTGATCATGACCTGAAAGTATCATGAAGATTGGTTGAAAAAATATATGCTGAGATTCAGGAAACTCTTTGTTTTTTGGAAGCTTGGCAACCCCTTTCAATGAAAGTGTTTTTCGCCAGTCTTTATTTAGGGATACATCAAGAGGAAACAAACCGTAGAGATAGACCTTGGAACTACTTTACTGTGTCAAGTTTCATGAAGCTAGCACAAACCGTGTTTGATTTAGAGTTCCAATTACATCTATCTATATAGGAGAAAAGAGAGTGAAACCTAAAATTGAAACTGTTACTGTAAACGAATGCTTCAACGTAGAAAAATAATATTTAACAGCCCAGTGGGATTGGTGTACTGATACTGATCAGAAAGGATCATGAAGATTGGATGAAAATATATATGCTGAGATTTCAGGAAACTCGTATTTTTTTGGAGGCTTGGCAACCCCTTTCAATGAAAGTGTTTTTCTCCAGTCTTTCCATATGGTACATCAAGAGGAAACAAACCATAGAGATAGATCTTAGAACTACTTTATTGTGTCAAGTTTCAAGAGGCTGTCACAAACAGTGTTTTATATTTAAAATTCCAATTACATGTATCCATATAGGAGAAAACAGAGTGAAACCTAAAAATTGAAACTGTTATTGCAAACGAATGCTTCAACCTAGAAGAATGAAATTTGGGCAGCAAAGTGGGTTTGGTGTTCTGATCATTACCTGAAAGTATCATGAGGATTGGATAAAAAAACATATGCTGAGGTTTCAGGAAACTCGTAGTTATTTTGAAGCTTGGCAACCCCTTTAAATGAAAGTGTTTTGCCAGTCTCTGTTTAGTACTACATCAAGAGGAAACAAACCATAGATATAGAACTTAGAACTAATTTATTGTGTCAAGTTTCATGAAGCTAGCACAAACCGTGTTTTATATAGAGTTCCAACTACATCTATCCATATAGGAGAAAACAGAGTGAAACCTGAAAATTAAAACTGTTACTGCAAAGGAATGCTTCAAACTAGAAGCACAAATTTTGGGCCCCCAATTGGGATTGGTGTACAGATCACTACTTGAAAGTATCATGAAGAATGGATGAAAAAATATATGCTGAGATTTCATGAAACTTATAGTTTTTTGGAAGCTTGGCATCCCCATTCAATGAAACAGTTTTTTGCAAGTCTCTGTTTAGGGCTACATCAAGAGGAAAGAAACCATAGAGATAGAACTAACAACTACTATATTGTGTCAAGTATCCAGAATCTTGATCAAACCGTGTTTGATTTAGAGTTCCAACTACATCTATCCACATAAGAGAAAACAGAGTGAAACGTACAAATTTTAACTGTGACTGCAAATGAGTGCTTCAACCTAGAAGAACAAAATTTGGGCAGCCAAGTTAAATTGGGGTACTGATGATTACCTGAATGTATCATGAAGATTGGATGAAAAAATATATGCTGAGATTTCAGGAAACTCGTAGTTTTTTGGAAGCTTGGCAAACCTTTGCAATGAAAGTTTTTTTCGACAGTTTATGCTTAGGGCTACATAGAAGGAAACAAACCACAGAGATAGAACTTAGAACTACATTATTGTGTCAAGTTTCAAGAAGCTAGCACAAACCGTGTTTGATTTAGAGTTCCAACAACATGTATCTGCATAGGAGAAAACAGAGTGAAACCTAAAAATTTAAACTGTTACTGCAAATGAATGCTTCAACCTGGAAGAACGAAATTTGGACAGCCAAGTGGGATTGGTGTACTGATCATTACCTGAAAGTATCATGAAGATTGGATGAAAAAATATATGCTGAGATTTCAGGAAACTCGTAGTTTTTTGGAAGCTTGGCAAACCTTTTCAATGAATGTGTTTTTCGCCAGTCTTTGCTTTGGGCTACATCAAGAGGAAACAAACCATAGAGATAGAACTTAGAACTACTTTATTGTATCAAGTTACAAGAAGCTAGCACAAACCGTGTTTGATTTAGAGTTCCAACTACATGTATCCATATAGGAAAATACAGTGTGAAACCTAAAAATTTAAATGTTACTGCAAACGAATGCATTAAACTAAAAGAACAAAATTTGGGCAGCCGAGAGGAATTTGGGTACTGATCTTAACCTGAAAGAATCATGAAGACTGGATGAAAAAATATATGCTGAGATTTCAGAAAACTCCTAGTTTTTAGGAAGCTAGGCAACCCCATTCAATGAAATTGTTTTTTGGCAGTCTCTGCTTAGGGCTACATCAAGAGGAAAAAAACCATAGAGATAGAACTTAGAACTACTTTATTGTGTCAAGTTTCAAGAAGCTAGCACAAACCGTGTTTGATTTAGAGTTCCAAAAACATGTATCCATATAGGAGAAAACAGTGTGAAACCTAAAAATTGAAACTGTTACTTCAAACGAATGCTTTAAACTAGAACAACAAAATTTGGGAAGCCAATTGGGATTGGTGTCCTGATCATTAACTGAAAGTATCATGAATTGGATGAAAAAATATATGCTGAGATTTCAGGAAACTCGTAGTTTATTGGAAGCTTGGCAACCCCTTTCAATGAAACTGTTTTTCCCAGTCAGTGCTTGCGGCAATATAAAGAGGAAACAAACCATAGAAATAGAACTTAGAATTACTTAATTCTGTCAGGATTAAAGAAGCTAGCACAAACCGTGTTTGATTTAGAGTTCCAACTACATGTATCCATATAGGAGAAATCAGAGCAAAACCTAAAAATTGAAACTGTTACTGGAAATGAATGCTTCAAGTTGGAAGAACGAAATTTGGGAAGCCAAGTTGGATTGGTGTACTGATCATTACCTGAATGTATCATGAAGATTCGAACAAAAAATATATGCTGAGATTTAAGGAAACTCGTAATTTTTTGGAAGTTT
The DNA here is from genome assembly GCF_048772815.1 of Callospermophilus lateralis. Taxonomy (NCBI): domain Eukaryota; kingdom Metazoa; phylum Chordata; class Mammalia; order Rodentia; family Sciuridae; genus Callospermophilus; species Callospermophilus lateralis. The sequence goes on along the minus strand of NC_135318.1, from coordinate 72,561,609 downwards.
CGCAACCCCCTTTCAATGAAAGTGTTATTTTCCAGTCTCTGCTTAGGGCTACATCAAGAGGAAACAACGCATAGAGATAGAACTTAGAACTACTTTATTGTTTCAAGTTTCAAGAAGCTAGCACAAACCGTGTTTGTTTTAGAGTTCCAAATACAGGTATCCATATGAAAGAAAACAGTGTGAAACCTAAAAAGTTAACCTGTTACTGCAAAGGAAGGCTTTAAACTAGAAGAAAAAAATTTGGACAGCCAAGGAAAATTGGTGTACTGATCATTACCTGAAAGTATCATGAAGATTGGATGAAAAAATATATGCTGAGATTCCAGGAATCTCCTACTTTTTGGAAGCTTGGGAACCCTTTTCAATGAAAGGGTTTTTTTGCCAGTCTCTCCTTAGGCCTACATCAAGAGGAAGCAAACCATAGAGATACAACTTGGAACTACTTTATTGTGTCCAGTTTCAAGAAGCTAGCACAAACCCTGTTTGATTTAGAGTTCCACTACATGTATCCATATAGGAGAAAACAGTGTGAAACCTCGAAATTGAAACTGTTACTGCAAATGAATGCTTTAAACTAGAAGAACAAAATTTTGGCAGCCAAGTGAGATTGGTGTACTGATCATTACCTGAAAGTATCATGAAGATTGGATGAAAAAAAATATGCTGTAATTTCAGCTAACCCGTAGTTTTTTGGAAGCTTGGCAACCCCTTTCAATGAAAGCATTTTTCGCCATTCTATGCTTAGGGCTACATCAAGAGGAAACAAACCATAGAGATAGAAGTTACAACTACCTTATTGTGTCAAGTTACAAGGAGCTAGAACAAACCGTTTTTGATTTAGTGTTCCAACTACATCTATCCATATAGGAGAAAACAGAGTGAAACCTAAAAATTGAAACTGTTATGGCAAATGAATGCTTCAAAGTGGAAGAACGAAATTTGGGCAGCCAAGAAGGATTGGTGTTCTGATCATTACTTGAAAGTATCATGAAGATTGGATGAAAAAAATATATGCTGCGATTTCAGGAAACTCGTAGTTTTTTGGAAGCTTTGTAAACCTTTTCAATGAAAGGATTTTTCGTCAGTCTCTGCTTAGGGCTACTTCAAGAGGAAACAAACCATAGAGATATAACTTAGAACTACTTTATGGTGTCAAGTTTCAAGAAGCTAGCAAAAACCGTGTTTGATTTAGAGTTCCAACTAAATGTATCCATATAGGAGAAAACAGAGTGAAACCTAAAATTTTAAAAGGATTCTGAAAATGAATGCTTCAACCTGAACGAACGAAATTTTGGCGGCCAAGTGGGATTCGTGTACTGATCAGTACCTGAAAGTATTATGAAGATTGGATGAATAAATATATGTTGAGATTTCAGGAAACTAAATGATTTTTGGAAGCTTGGCAAACCTATTCAATGAAAGTGTTTTTCGCAGGTCTTGGCTTAGGGCTACATCAAGAGGAAACAAACCATAGAGATAGAAAGTAGAACTACTTTATTGTGTCAAGTTTCAATAAGCTAGCACAAACCGTGTTTGATTTAGATTTCCAACTACATATATCCATATAGGAGAAAACAGAATGAAACCTAAAAATTAAAACTGTTCCTGCAAACGAATGCTTTAAACTAGAAGAACAAAATTTGGGCAGCCAGTGGGATTGTTGTACTGATCATTACCTGAAAGTATCATGAAGATTAAATGAAAAAATATATGCTGAGATTTCAGGAAAATCGTAGGTTTTGGAAGCTTGGCAACCCCTTTCATTGAAAGCGTTTTTCACCAGTCTCTGATTAGGGCTTCATCAAGAGGAAACAAACCATAGAGATAGAAGTTAGAACTAATTAATTGTGTCAAGTTTCAAGAAGGTAGCACAAGCCGTGTTTTATTTAGAGTTCCAAATACATCTATCCGTATAAGAGAAAAGAGAGTGAAATCTAAAAAATGATACTGTCACTGCAAATGAATGCTTCATCTGAAAGAACGAAATTTGGGCAGCCAAGTGGGATTGGTGTACTGATGATTACCTGAAAGTATCGGGAATATTGGATGAAAAAATATATGCTGAGTTTTCAGGAAACTCGAAGTTTTTTGGAGGCTTGGCAAACCTTTTCAATGAAAGCGTTTTTGGCTAGTGTCTGCTTAGGGGTACATCAAGAGTAAACAAACCATAGAGATAGAACTTAGAACTACTTTATTGTGTCAAGTTTCAAGAAGCTAGCAAAAACCATGTTTGATTTAGAGTTCCAACTACCTGTATTCAAATAGGAGAAAACAGAGTAAAACCTAAAAATTGAAACTGTTACAGTAAATGAATGCTTCAAAGTGGAAGAACGAAATTTGGGGGGCCAAGAAGGACTGGTGTACTGATAATTACCTGAAAGTATCATGAAGTTTGAATGAAAAAATATTTGCTAACATTTCAGGAAACTCATAGTTTTTTGAGAGCTTGTCAACCCCTTTCAATGGAATCGTTTTTCACCAGACTATGCTTAGGGCTACATCAAGAGGAAACAAACCATAGAGATAGAACTTAGAACTACTTTATTGTGTCAGGGTTCAAGAGGAGAGCACAGATCGTGTTTGATTTAGAGTTCCAAATACATGTATCCATATAGGAGAAAACAATGTGAAACCTAAAAATTTAAACTACTACTGCAAACGAATGCTTTAAACTAGAAGAACAGAATTTGGACAGCCAGGTGGGATGGTGTACTGATCATTACCTGAAAGTATCATGAAGATTGGATGAAAAAATATATGCTGAGATTTCAGGAAACTCGTAGGTTTCTGGAAGCTTGGCAAACCCTTTCAATGAAAGTGTTTTTCGCTAGTCTCTGCTTAGAGCTACATCAAGAGGAAACAAACCATAGAGATAGAACTTAGAACTACTTTATTGTGTCAAGTTTCAAGAAGCTAGGACAAACCGTGTTTGATTTAGGGTCCCAACAATATCTATTCATATAGGAGAAATCAGAGTGAAACCTAAAACTTGAACCTGTTACTGAAAAAGAATGCTTCAACCTGGAAGAACAAAATTTGGGCAGCCAAGTGGGATGGGTGTACTGATCATTACCTGAAAGTATCATGAAGATTTGATGAAAAAATATATGCTGAGATTTCAAGAAATTTATACTTTTTTGGAAGCTTTGCAAAACTTTTCAATGAAAGTGTTTTTCACCAATCTCTGCCTAGGGCTACATCAAGAGGAAACAAAACATAGCGATAGAACTTAGAACTACTTTATGGTGTCAAGTTTTAAGAAGCTAGCACAAACCGTGTTTTATTTAGAATTCCAACTACATGTATCCATATAGGAGAAAACAGTGTGAAACCTAAAATTTAAACTGTTACTGCAAAAGAATGCTTTAAACTAGAAGAACAAAATTTGGGCAACCAAGTGAGATTGGTGTACTCATTACTACCTGAGAGTTAATGAAGATTTGATGAAAAAATATATACTGAGATTTCAGGAAAATCATAGTTTTTTGGAAGCTTGGCAACCCCTTTCAATGAAAGTGTTTTTCGACAGTCTCTGCTTAGTGCTACATCAAGACGAAACAAACCGTAGAGATAGAACATATAATTACCTTATTGTGTCAAGTTACAAGAAGCTAGCACAAACCGTGTTTGATTTAGAGTTCCAACTATATCTATCCATACATGAGAAAACAGAGTGAAACCAAAAATTGAAACTGTTATGGCAAATGGATGCTTCAACCTTGAAGAACCTAATTTGGGCAGCCAAGTGGATTGGTGTACTGACCATTACCTGAAACTATCATGAAAACTGAATGAAAAAATATATGCTGAGATTTCGGTAAACACTTAGTATTTTGGAAGCTTGGCAACCCCTTTCAATGAAAGCGTTTTTTGCCAGTCTCTGCTTAGGGCTACATCAAGAGGAAACAAACCATAGAGATATAACTTAGAACTACTTTATTGTGTCAAGTTTCAAGAAGCTAGCACAAACAGTGTTTGATTTAGAGTTCCAACTATATCTATCCATATAGGAGAAAACCGAGTGAAACCTAAAAATTGAAACTGTATCTAAAAATTAATGATTCAACCTGAAAGAACGATATTTGGGCAGCCAAGTGGGATTGGTGTACTGATCATTACCTGAAACTATCATGAAGAAGAATGAAAAAATAAATGCTGAGATTTCAGGAAACTCGTAGTTTTTTGGAAGCTTGGCAAACCCTTACAATGAAAGCGTTTCACGCCAGTCTCTGCTTAGGGCTACATCAAGAAGAAACAAACCATAGAGATAAAACTTACAACTACTTTATTGTGTCAAGTTTCAGGAAGAGAGCACAAATCACGTTTGAGTTAGAGTTCCAGCTACATGAATCCATATTGGAGAAAACAGTGTGAAACATAAAAATTTAAACTATTTCTGCAAACGAATGCTTTAATCTAGAAGAAAAAAATTTGGACAGCAAAGTGGGATTCGTGTACTGATCATTACCTGAAAGTATCAAGAAGATTGTATGAAAAAAAATATATGCTGAGATTTGAGGAAACTCGTAGTTTTTAATAAGCTTGGCAAACCCTTTCAATGAAAGTGTTTTTTGCCAGTCTCTGCTTAGGGCTACATCAAGATGAAACAAACCATAGAGAGAGAACTTAGAACTACTTTATTGTGTCAAGTTTGAAGAAGCTAGCATAAATCGTCTTTGATTTAGAGTCCTAACTATATCTATCCATATAGAAGAAAACAGAGTGAAACCTAAAACTTGAAACTGTTACTGCAAATTGAATGCTTTCAAATAGAACAACAATATTTGGATAGCCAAGTGGGATTGGTGAACTGATCATTACCTGAAAGTATCATGAAGTTTGGATGAAAAAATATGTGCTGAGATTTCAGGAAACTAGTAGTTTTTTGGAACATTGGCAACCCCTTTCAAATGAAAGTGTCTTTCGCCAGTCTCAGCTTAGGGCTACTTCAAGAGGAAACAAACCATAGAGATAGAACTTTGAACTACTTTATTGTGTCAAGATTCAAAGAGCTAGTACAAACCGAGTATGATTTAGAGTTCCAAACACATCCATCTATATAGAAGAAAACAGACTGAAACCTAAAAATTCAAACTGTTACTGGAAACGATCACTTCAACCTAGAAGAATGAAAACTGGGCAGCAAAGGGGCCTTAGTGAACTGATCATTACCCGCAAGTATCATCCAGACTGGGTGAAAAAATATTTGCTGAGATTTCAGAAAACTAGTCGTTTTTTGCAAGCTTGGCAACCCCTTTCAATTGAAAGTGTCTTTCGCCAGTCTCTGCTTAGGGCTACTTCAAAAGGAAGCAAACCATAGAAACAGAACTTAGGACTACAATATTGTGTCAATTTTCAAGGAGCTAGTATAAACCGTCTTAGGTATAGAGTTCAAAACACATCTATCTATATTGTCAAAAACAGAGTGAAACCTAAAAATTCAAACTGTTGCTAAAAACAAATGCTTCAACCTAGAAGAATGAAAATTAGGCAGTCAAGTGGGCTTAGTGAACTGATCAGTAGCACCAAGTATCATCAAGGTTTTTGAAAAAATATTTGCTGAGATTTCAGAAAACTAGTAGTTTTTCAGAAGCTTGGCAGACTTTTTCAAATGAAAGTGTCTTTCGCCAGTCTCTGCTTCAGGCTAGATCAAGAGGAAACAAACCATAGAAAAATAATGTAGAACTACTTTATTGTGTCATGTTTCAAGGAGCTAGCACAAACTGTGTTTGATTTAGAGTTCCAAACACATCTATCTATATAGGAGAAAACAGAGAGAAACCTAGAAATTCAAACTATTACTGGAAACGAACCCTTCAACCAAGAAGAATGAAACTTGGGCAGTCAAGTGGGCTTAGTGAACTGATCACTACTACCAAGTATCATCAAGATTGGGTGAAAAAATATTTGCTGAAATTTCAGAAGACTAGTAGTTTTTTGGAAGATTGGCAACTTCTTTAAAATGAAAATGTCTTTCGCCAGTCTCTGCATAGGACTACTTCAAGAGAAAACAAACCATAGAGATAGAACTTAGAAGTACTTTATTGTGTCAAGTTTCAAAAAGCTAGCACAAACGTGTTTGTTTTAAAGATCCAAACACATCTATCAATATAGAAGAAAACAGAGTGAAACCTAAAATTTCAAACTGTTACTGGAAATGAACGCTTCAACCTAGAAGAATAAAAATTGGGCAGCCAAGTGGGCTTCGTGAACTGATCATTACCACGAAGTATCATCAAGATACGGTGAAAAAATATTTGCTGAGATTTCAGAAAACTAGTATATTTTTGGAAGCTTTGCAAGCCCTTTCAAATGAAAGTGTCTTTCGCCAGTCTCTGCATAGAGCTACTTCAAGAGGAAACAAACCATAGTGATAGAACTTAGAACTACTTTACTGTGTCAAGTTTCAAGGAGCTATCACAAATCGTGTTTGATTTAGAGTTCCAAACACATCTATCTATATAGGAGAAAACAGAGTGAAACATAAAAATTCAAACTTTTACTGGAAACGAATGCTTCAACCCAGGAGAATGTAAATTAGGCAGTCAAGTAGGCTTAGTAAAGTGGTCATTACCACCAAATATCATCAAGATTGGGTGAGAAAATATTTGCTGAGATTTCAAAAACTGGTAGTTTTTTGGAAGCTTGGCAACTTCTTTTGAATGAAAGTTTCTTTCACCAGTCCGGCTTAGGTCTATTTCAATGAGAAACAAACCATAGAGAAAGAAGGTAGAACTACTTTATTGTGTAAGGTTTCAAAAAGCTAGTAAAAACCGTGTTAGATTTAGAGTTCCAAAAACATCCATCTATATAGGAGAAAACAGAGTGAAACTTAAAATTTAAACTGTTACTGGAAACGAATGCTTCAACCCAGAAGAATGAAAATTGGGCAGCCAAGTGGGCTTACTGAACTGATCATTACCACCAAGTATCAACAATATTGGGTTAAAAAATATTTGCTGAGATTTTAGACACCTAGTAGTTTTTGGAAGCTTAGCAACCCCTTTTAAATGAAAGTGTCTTTCGCCAGTCTCTGCTTAGGGCTACTTCAAGAAGAAACAGACCATAGAGATAGAATGTAGCACTACTTTATTGTGTCAAGTTTCAAGGAGCTAGCACAAACCGTGTTTGTTTTAGAGTTTCAAACATATCTATATATATTAGGAAACAGTGTGAAACCTAAAAATTCAAACTGTTACTGGAAATGAATGCTTCAACCTAGAAAAATGAAAATAGGGTAGCCAAGTGGGATTAGTGAACTGATCATTACCCCCAAGTATCATCAAGATTGGGTGAAAAAATATTTGCTTAGATTTCAGAAAACTAGTAGTTGTTTGGAAGCTTGGCAACCCCTTTGAAATTAAAGTGTCTTACGCCAGTCTCTGCTTAGGGCTTCTTCAAGAGGAAAGAAACCATAGAGAAAGAACTTAGAACTACTTTATTGTTTCAAGTTTATAAGAGCTTGCACAAACCTGTTTGATTTAGAGTTCAAAACACATCTATCTGTATAGGAGGAATCAGAGCAAAACCTGAAAATTCAAACTGTTACGGGAAACGAACGCTTCAAACTAGAAGAATGAAAATTGGGCAGCCAGGTGGGGTTAGTGGACTGATCATTACCACCATGTACCATCAAGATTGGGTGAAAAAATATTTGCTGAAATTTCAGAATACTAGTAGTTTTTTGGAACTTGGCAACCCCTTTCAAATGAAAGTGCCTTTCACCAGTCTCTGCTTAGGGCTACTTCAAGAGGAAACAAACCATAGAGAAAGAATGTAGAAATACTTTATTGTGTGAAGTTTCAAAGAGCTAGCACAAACCGTGTTTTATTTAATTTCAAACACATCTATCTATATACGAGAAAACAGAGTGAAACCTAAAAATTGAATCTGTTACTGGAAAGGAATGCTTCTACATAGAAGATGAAAATTAATCAGCCAAGTGGGCTTAGTGAATTGATCATTACCCTCAAGTATCATCAAGATTGGGTGAAAAAATATTTGCTGAGATTTCAGAAAACAAGTAGTTTTTTGGAAGCTTGGCATCCCATCAAATTAAAGTGTCTTTTGCCAGTCTCTGCTTAGGGAAACCTGAAGTGGAAACAAACCATAGAGAAAGAACCTAGAACTAATTTCTTGTGTCAAGTTTCAAAAAGCTAGCACAAACCGTGCTTGTTTTAGAGTTCCAAACACATCTATATACATACGAGAAAACAGATTGAAACCTAAAAATTCAAACTGTTACTGAAAACAAACACTTCAACCTAGAAGAATTAAAATTGGGCAGCCAAGTAGGCTTAGTGAACTGATCATTACCAACAAGTTTCATCATGATTGGGTGAAAATATATTTGCTCAGATTTCAGAATACTAGTAGTTTTCTGGAAGCTAGGCAACCCTTTTCAACTGAAAGTGTCTTTCGCCAGTCTCTACATAGGGCTACTTCAAGAGGAAACAAACCTTAGAGAAAGAACGTAGAAATACTTTATTGTGTGAAGTTTCAAAAAGCTAGCACAAACCGTGTTTGATTTAGAGTTCCAAACACATCGATCTACATAGAAGAAAACAGAGTGAAACCTAAAAATTCAGACTGTTACTGGAAACGAATGCTTCAACCTAGAAGAATACAAAATGGGCAGCCAAGTGGGCTTAGTGAACTCATCATTACCACCAATATCATAAAGATTGGCTGAAAAAATATTTTCTGAGATTTCAGATAACTAGTAGATTTTGGTAGCTTGGAAACCCTTTTCAAATGAAAGGTTCTTTCGCCAGTCTCTTGTTAGGGCTAATTAAAAAGGAAAGAAACAATAGAGAAAGAACTTAGAGTTACTTTATTGTGTGAAGTTCCAAAGAGCTAGTATTTTGGAAGCTTGGCAACCCCTTTTGAATGAAAGTGTTTTTTACCAGTCTCTGCTTAGGGCTACTTCAAGAGTAAACAAACCATAGAGAAACATCATAGAACTAGTTTATTTTGTCAAGATTCAAGGAGCTAGCGCAAACTGTGTTTGTTTTAGAGTTCTAAACACATCTATGTATATAGGAGAAAACAGATTGAAACCTAAAAATTCAAACTGTTACTGGAAACTAACGCTTCAACCAAGAGGATTGAAAATTGGGCAGCCAAGTGGGCATAGAGAACTGATCATTACCACCAATATCATCAAGATTCGGTAAAAAATATTTGCTGAGATTTCAGAAAACTAGTAGTTTTTTGGAAGCTTGGCATCCCCTTTAAAATGAAAGTGTCTTTCGCCAGTCTCTGCTTAGGGATATTTCAAGAGATAACAAACCAGAGAGAAAGATCATAATACTACTTTATTGTGTCAAGTTTCAAGGAGCTATCACAAACCGTGTTTTATTTAATGTTCCAAACACATCTATCTATATGGGAGAAAACAGACTGAAACTTAAAATTCAAACTGTTACTGGAAACGAACGCTTCAATCTAGAAGAGTGAAAATTGGGCAGCCAAGTGGGCTAAGTGAACCAATCATTACCACCAAGTATCATCAAGATTAGGGGAAAAAATGTTTGCTGAGATTTCAGAAAACTAGTAGTTTTTTGGAAGCTTTCCAACCCCTTTCAAATGAAAGTGTCCTTTGCCAGTCTCTGCGTAGGGCTACTGCAAGAGGAAACAAACCATAGTGATAGAACTTAGCACTACTTTATTGTGTCAAGTTTCAGGAAGCTAGCACAAACCGTGTTTGATTTAGAGTTCCAAACACGTCTATCTATATAGGAGAAAACAGAGTGAAACCTAAAAATTCAAACTGTTACTGGAAACGAACGGTTAAACCTAGAGGAATGAAAATTGGGCAACCAAGTGGGCTTAGTGAACTGATCATTACCACCAAGTATCATCAAGATTGCGTGTAAAAATATTAGCTGATATTTCAGAAAACGAGTAGTTTTTTTGGAAGCTTGGCAACACATTTCAAATGAAAGTATTTTCGCCAGTCTTTGCTAAGGTCTACTTTAAGAAGAAACAAACCATAGAGGAAGAACCTAGACCTACTTTATTGTGTCAAGTTTCAAGGAGCGAGCACAAACCGTGTTTGATTTAGAGTTCCAAACACATATATCTATATAGGAGAAAACTGATTGAAACCAAAAAATTCAATCTGTTACTGGAAACAAACGTTTCAACCTAAAAGAATCAAAATTGGGCAGCCAAGTGTGCTTAGTGAACTGATCATTACCACCAAGTATCATCAAGATTGGGTGAAAAAATATTTTCTGAGATTTCAGAAAACTAGTAGTTGTTTGGACCCTTGGCAACCCTTTTCTAATGAAAGTGTCTTTCACCAGTCACTGCTTAGGGCTACTTCAAGAGGAAACACACTGTAGAGATATAAATTAGAACTACTTTATTGTGTAAAGCTTCAAGGAGCTAGCACAAACCGTGTTAGATTTAGAGTTCCAAACACATTTATCTATATAGGAGAAAACAGAGTGAAAAATAAAAATTCAAACTGTTACTGGAAACGAACGCTTCAACTTAGAAGAATGAAAATTGGGCAGCCAAGTGGGCTTAGTAAACTGATCATTAAAATCAAGTATCATCAAGGTTGGGTGAAAAAATATTTGCTGAGATTTCAGAAAGCTAGTAGTTTTTTGGAAGCTTGGCAAGCCCTTTCAAATGAAAGTGTCTTTCGCCAGTATCTGCTTAGGGCTACAACAAGAGGAAACAAATCATAGAAAAAGATCGTTGAACTACTTTATTGTGTCAAGATTCAAAAAGGTAGCACAAACTGTGTTTGATTTAGAGTTCCAAACACGTGTATTTATATAGGAGAAAACAGAGTGAAACCTAAAAATTCAAACTGTTACTGGAAATGAACGCTTCAACCTAGAAGAATGAATCTTGGACAGACAAGTGGGCTTTGTGAATTGATAATTACCAGCAAGTATCATCAAGAGTGCATGAAAAAATATTTGCTGAGATTTCAGAAAACTAGTAGTTTTTTGGAAGCTTGGCAACACCTTTGAAATGTAAATTTCTTTCGCCAGTCTCTGCTTAGGCCTACCTCAATAGGACAAAAACCATAAAGAAAGAACATAGAACTACTTTATTGTGTCAAGTTTCAAAAAGCTAGCATAAACCATGTTTGATTTAGAGTTCCAAACACATCTATCTATACAAGAGAAAACAGATTGAACCCTAAAAATTCAATCTGTTACTGGAAACGCAAGCTTCAACCTAGAAGATTGAAAATTGGGCAGCCAAGTGGGCTTAGTGAACTGATGATTACCACCAAGTATCGTCAAGATTGGGTTAAAAAAATATTTTCTGAAATTTCAGAAAATTACTATTTTTTTGGAAGCTTGTCAACCCCTTTCAAATGAAAGTGCTTTCGCCCGTCTCTGCTTAGGGCTACTTTAAGAGGAAACAAACCATACAGAAAGAAAGTAGAACTACTTTATTGTGTCAAGTTTCAAGGAGCTAGCACAAACCATGTTTGATTTAGAGTTCCTGACACATCTATCTATACAGGAGAAAACAGAGGGAAACCTAAAAATTCAAACGGTTACTGGAAACAAACGCTTCAACCTAGAAGAATGAATCTTGGGAAGCCAAGTGGGCTTTGTGAATTGTACATTACCACCAAGTATCATCAAGAGTGCGTGAAAAAATATTTGTTGAAATTACAGAAAACTAGTAGTGTTTTGGAAGCTTGGCAAATCCTTTAGAATGAAAGTGTCTTTCGACAGTCTCTGCTTAGGGCTACTTCAAGAGGACACAACCCAGAGAGAAAGATTGTAGAACTGCATTATTGTCTCAAGTCTCAAAAACCTAGCACCAACCGTGTTTGATTTAGACTTCCAAACACATCTACCTGTATAGGCGAAAACGGACTGAAACCTAAAAATTCAAACTGTTAATGGAAATGAACGCTTCAACCTTGAAAAATGAAAATTGGGCAGCCAAGTGGGCTTAGTGAACTGATCATTACCACCAAGTATCATCAAGATCGGGGGAAAAAATATTCGCTGAGATTTCAGAAAACTAGTAGTTTTTGGAAGCTTGGCAACCCCTTTCAAATGAAAGTGTCTTTCGCCAGTCTCTTCTTAGGACTACTTCAATAGGAAGCAATCCATAGGTATAGAACTTAGAACTACTTTTTTGTGTCAAGTATCAAAAAGCTAGCACAAACTGTGTTTGATTTAGAGTTCCAAACACATCTATCTGTATAGGAGAAAACAGAATGAAACCTAAAACTTCAAACTGTTACTGGAAACGAACGCTTCAACCTAGAAGAATAAAAATTGGGCAGCCAAGTGGGCTTAATGAACTGATTGTTACCACCAAGTATCATCAAGATTGGGTGAAAAAATATTTGTTGAGATTTCAGAAAACTATTAGTATTTTGGAAGTTCGGCAACCCCTTTCAAATGAAAATGGCTTTCGCCAGTCTCTGCTTAGGGCTACTTCAAGTGGAAAAAAAAACAAAGAGATAGAACTTAGAACTACTTTATTGTGTCAATTCTCAAAGAGCTAGCTCAAACCGTATTAGTTTTAGATTTCCAAACACATTTATCTATATAGAAAAAAACAGAGTGAATCCTAAAAATTCAAACTGTTACTGCAAACGAATGCTTAAACATAGAAGAATGAAAATTGGGTAGGCAAGTGGGCTTAGTGAACTGATCATTACCACCATGTATCATCAAGATTGGGTGAAAAAAATATTCGCTGAGATTTCAGAAAACTAGTAGTTCTTTTGAAGGTTGGCAACCCCTTTCAAATGAAAGTGTCTTTCGCCAGTCTCTGCTTAGGGCTACTTCATGAAGAAAAAATCCATAGAGATAAAACTTAGAAATACATTATTCTGTCAAGTTTCAAGGAGCTAGCACAAACAGTGTTTGATTTAGAGTTTCAAACTCATCTGTTTACAGAGGAGAAAACAGAGTGAAAACTAAAAATTCACACTGTTAGTGGAAACGAACGCTTCAACCTAGAAGAATACTAATTGGGCAGCCAAGTGGGCTTAGTGAACTGATCATTAACACCAATATAATAAAGATTGGGTGAAAAAAGATTTGCTGAGATTTCAGAAAACTGGTAGTTTTTTGGTAGCTTTGCAACCCTCTTCAAATGAAAGTGTGTTTCGCCAGTCTCTCCTTAGGGCTACTTAAAAAGGAAAGAAACCATAGAGAAAGAACTTAGAGTTACGTTATTGTGTCAAGTTTCAAGGAGCTAGCACAAACCGTGTTTGATTTAGAGTTCCAAACACATCTATCTATATAGGAGAAAACAGATTGAAACCTAAAAATTCAATGTGTTACTGTAAACAAACGCTTCAACCTAGAAGAATGAAAATTGGGCAGCCTAATGTGCTTAGAGAAGTGATCATTATTACCAATATCATCAAGATTGGATTAAAAAATATTTGCTGAGATTTCAGAAAACTAGTAGCATTTTGGAAGCTTGGCAACCCCTATTGAATGAAAGTGTTTTTCACCAGTTTCTGCTTAGGGCTTCTTCAAGAGGAAGCAAACCATAGAGAAACATCGTAGAACTACTTTATTTTGTCAAGATTCAAGGAGCTAGCACAAACCGTGTTTGTTTTTAGAGTTCCAAACACATTTATCTATATAGGAGAAAACAGAGTGAAACCTAAAAATTCAATCTGTTACTGGAAACAAACGTTTCAACCTAGAAGAATCAAAATTGGGCAGCCAAGTGTGCTTAGTGAACTGATCATTACCACCAAGTATCATCAAGATTGGGTTAAAGAATATTTGCTGAGATTTCAGAAAACTAGTAGTTTCTTGGACCCCTGGCAACCCCTTTCTAAAGAAAGTGTCTTTCACCAGTCTCTGCTTAGGGCTACTTCAAGAGGAAATACACCATAGAGATATAAATTAGAACTACTTTATTGTGTAAAGCTTCAAGGAGCTAGCACAAACCCTGTTTCAAGGAGCTAGCACAAACCGTGTTAGATTTAGAGTTCCAAACACATCTATCTACATAGTCGTAAAAAGCGTGAAACCTAAATATTCAAACTGTTACTGGAAACGAACGCTTCAACCTAGAAGAATGATAACTGGGCAGCCTAGTGGGCTTAGTGAACTGATCATTACCACAAATAATCATCAAGATTAGGTGAAAGAACATTTGGTGAGATTTCATAAAACTAGTATTTTTGTGGAAGCATGGAAAACCCTTATAAATAAAAGTGCCTTTCGCCTGTCTCTGCTTAGGGCTACAACAAGAGGGAACAAACCATAGAGATAGAATATAGAACTCCTTTATTGTGTCAAGTTTCAAGGAGCTAGCACAAAACGTGTTAGATTTACAGTTCCAAACATATCTAGGTATATAGTCGAAAATAGATGGAAACCTAAAAATTCAAACTGTTACTGGAAGCGAACGCTTCAACCTAGAAGAATGAAAATTGGGCAGCCAAGTGGGCTTAGTGAACTGGTCATTACCACCAAATATCATCAAGATTGGTTGAAAAAAATATTTGCTGAGATTTCAGAAAACTAGTAGTTATTTGAAAGCTTGGCAACCACTTACAAATGAAAGTTTTTTTCGCCAGTCTCTGCTTAGGACTACTTCAAGAGGAAACGAACCATAGTGATAGAACGTAGATCTACTTTATTGTGTCATGTTTCAAGGAGCTAGCACAAACCGTGTTGGATTCAGAGTTCCAAACACATCTATCTATATAGTTGAAAACAAAGTGAAACCTAAAAATTCAAACTGTTACTGGAAACGAATGTTTCAACATAGAAGAATGAAAATTGGGCAGCCAAGGGGACTTAGTGAACTGATCATTACCACCAAGTATCATGAAGATTGGGTGAAAAAATATTTTTTGAGATTTCAGAAAACTAGTAGCTTTTGGAATCTTGTAAATCCCTATCAAATGAAAGTGTCATTCACCAGTCTCTGCTCATTGCTACTTCAAGAAGAAACAAACCATAGTGATAGAACATAGAACTACTTTATTGTGTCAAGTTTCAAATAGCTAGCACATACCGTGTTAGATTTAGAGTTCAAAATATATCTAGGTATATAGTTGAAAACAGAGGGAAACCTAAAAATTCAAACTGTTACTGGAAGCGAACGCTTCAACCTAGAAGAATGAAAATTGGGCAGCCAAGTGGGCTTAGTGAACTGGTCATTACCACCAAATATCATCAAGATTGGTTGAAAAAAATATTTGCTGAGATTTCAGAAAACTAGTAGTTATTTGAAAGCTTGGCAACCACTTACAAATGAAAGTTTTTTTCGCCAGTCTCTGCTTAGGACTACTTCAAGAGGAAACGAACCATAGTGATAGAACGTAGATCTACTTTATTGTGTCATGTTTCAAGGAGCTAGCACAAACCGTGTTGGATTCAGAGTTCCAAACACATCTATCTATATAGTTGAAAACAAAGTGAAACCTAAAAATTCAAACTGTTACTGGAAACGAACGCTTCAACATAGAAGAATGAAAATTGGGCAGCCAAGGGGACTTAGTGAACTGATCATTACCACCAAGTATCATGAAGATTGGGTGAAAAAATATTTTTTGAGATTTCAGAAAACTAGTAGCTTTTGGAATCTTGTAAATCCCTATCAAATGAAAGTGTCATTCGCCAGTCTCTGCTCATTGCTACTTCAAGAAGAAACAAACCATAGTGATAGAACATAGAACTACTTTATTGTGTCAAGTTTCAAATAGCTAGCACATACCGTGTTAGATTTAGAGTTCGAAATATATCTAGGTATATAGTTGAAAACAGAGGGAAACCTAAAAATTCAAACTGTTACTGGAAACTAACATTTCATCCTAGAAGAATGAAAATTGGGCAGCCAAGTGGGGTTATTGAACTGATCATTACCGACAAGTATCATCAAGATTGAGTCAACAAATATTTGCTGAGATTTCAGAAAACTAGTATATTTTTGCAAGCTTGTCAATCCCTATCAAATGAAAATGTCTTTCGCCAGTCTCTTCTTAGGGCTACTTCAAAAGGAAACAAATCATAGAGATAGAACTTGGAACGACTTTTTTGTGTCAAGTTTCAAGGAGCTAGCACAAACCGTGAATGCTTCAACCTAGAAGAATGAAAATTTGGCAGCAAAGTGGGCTTAGTGAACTGTTCATTACCACCATGTATCATCAAATTTGGTGAAAAAATACTTGCGGAGATTTCAAAAAACAAGTTGTTTTTTGGAAGCTTGCCAACCCCTTTTAAATAAAAGTGTTTTTTGCAAGTCTCTGCTCAGGGCTACTTCAAGAGAAAACAAACCATAGAGACAGAAGGTAGAACTACTTTATTGTGTCAAGTTTCCAGGAGCTAGCACAAACCGTGTTAGATTTATAGTTCCAAACATATCTATCAATATAGTCGAAAACAGAGTGAAACCTAAAAATTCAAACTGTTACTGGAAAGGAACACTTCAACATAGAAAAATGAAAATTGGGCGACCAAGTGGGCTCAGGGAACTGATCATTACCACCACGTATCATCAAGGTTGGGTGAGAAAATATTTGCTGATATTTCAGAAAACTAGTAGATATTTGGAAGCTTGTCAATCAATTTGAAATGAGAGTATCATTCGACAGTCTCTGCTTAGGGCTATTCAAGAGGGATCAAACCATAGAGATAGACCTTAGAACTACTTTATTGTGTCAAGTTTCAAAGATCTAGCACAAACCGTGTTAGATTTAGAGTTCCAAACACATCTATCTATGTAGTCAAAAGCACAGTGAAACCTAAAAATTCAAACTGCTACTGGAAACGAACGCTTCAACCTAGAAGAATAAAAACTGGGCAGCTAAGTGGGCTTAGTAAACTGATGAATACCACCAAGTATCATCAAGATTGAGTGAAAAAATATTTCCTGAGATTTCAGAACAATAGTAGATTTTTCAAGCTTGTCAATCCCTATCAAATGAAAGTGACTTTCGACAGTCTCTGCTTGGGGCTACTTCAAGAGGAAACACACCATAGGGGTAGAACATGTAACTACTTTATTCTGTCATGTTTCAAGGGCTAGCACAAACCGTGTTAGATTTAGAGTTCCAAACATAACTATCTGTGTAGGAGAAAACAGAGTGAAACTTAAAAATTCAAACTGTTACTGAAAACGAACGCTTCAAACTAGAAGAATAAAATTTGGGCAGCCAAGTGGACTTAGTGATCTGATCATTACCACCAAGTATCATCAAGAATGGGTGAAAAGATATTTGCTGAAATTTCAGTAAACTAGTAGTTTTTTGGAAGCTTGGCAACGCCTTTCAAATGAAATTGTTTTTCGCTAGTCTCTGCTTAGGGCTACTTCAAGAGAAAACAAACCATAGAGATAGAACGTGGAATCATTTATTGTGTCATGTTTCAAGGAGCTAGCACAAACCGTGCTTGATTTAGAGTTCAAAACACATCTATCTATATATTCGAAAACAGAGTGAAACCTAAAAATTCAAACTGTTACTGAAAACGAACGCTTCAACCTAGAAGAATGAAAACAGGGCAGCCAAGTGTGGTTAGTGAACTGATCATTACAACAAAGCATCATCAAGATTAGGTGAAAAAACCTTTGCTGAGATTTCAGAATACTAGTAGTTTTTTTGTAAGCTTGGCAACCCCTTATTAATAAACTGTCTTTCACCAGTCTCTGCTTAGGGCTACTTCAAGAGGAAATAAACCATAGACATAGAACTTAGAACTACTTTATTGTGTCAAGTTTCAAGAAGCTAGCATCAACCGTGTAAGATTTAGAGTTCCAAACACATCTATCTATATAATAGAAAACAGAGTGAAACCTAAAAATTCAAACTGTTACTGGAAATGAACGCTTCAACCTAGAAGAATAAAAATTGCCCAGCCAAGTGGGCTTAGTGAACTGATCAATACCACCAGGTATCATCAAATTGAGTGAAAAAATATTTGCTGAGATTTCAGAACACTAGTAGATTTTTGGAAGCTTGTCAATCCTTATCAATTGAAATTGTCTTTCGCCAGCCTCTTCTTAGGGCTACCTCAAGAGGATACAAACCATAGAGATAGAACTTAGAACTACTTAATTGTGTCAAGTTTCAAGGAGCTGGCACAAACTGTGTTAGATTTAGAGTTCCAAACACATCTATGTATATAGTCGAAAACAGAGTGAAACCTAAAAATTCAAACTGTTACTGGAAACTAACATTTCAACCTAGAAGAATGAAAATTGGGCAGCAAGTGTGGTTAGTGGACTGACAATTACCACCAAGTATCATCAAGATTGTGTGAAAAAATATTTGCTGAGATTTCAGAAAACTAGTAGTTTTTTGGAAACTTTACAACCCCTTTCAAATGAAAGTGTCTTTCGCCAGTCGCTGCTTAGGGCTACTTCAAGAAGAAACAAATCATAGAGAAAGAACTTAGAACTACTTTATTGTGTCAAGTTTCAAAGAGATAGCACAAACCGTGTTAGATTTAGAGTTCCAAACACATCTATCTATATAGTCGAAAACAGAGTGAAACCTAAAAATTCAAACTGTTATCAGAAACGAAAGCTTCAACCTAGAAGAATGAAAATTGGGCAGCGAAGTGGGCTTAGTGAACTGTTCATTACCACCAAGTATCATCAAGATTGGGTGAAAAGATATTTGCTGAGATTTCATAAAACTAGTAGTTTTTTGGAAGCTTGGCAACCCCTTTCAATTGAAAGTGTTTTTCGCCAGTTTCTGATTAGGGCTACTTCAAGAGGAAACAAACCATGGAGATAGAACGTAGAACTACTTTATTGTGTCAAGTTTCAAAGAGATAGCAAAAACCGTGTTGGATTTAGTGTTCCAAGCACATCTATCTATATAGGAGAAAACAGAGTGAAACCTAAAAATTCAAATTGTTACTGGAAACAAACACTTCAACCTAGAAGAATGAAAATTTGGTAGCCAAGTAGGCATAGTGACATTATCATTACCACCAAGAATTATCCAGATTGGGTTAAAAAATATTTGCTGAGATTTCATCAAACTAGTAGTTTTTTATAAACTTGGCAACCCCTTTCAAATGAAAGTATGTTTTGCCAGTCTCTGCTTATGGCTACTTCAACAGGAAACAAACCATAGAGAAAGAATAAAGAACTACTTTATTGTGTCAAGTTTTAAGGAGCTACCAGAAACTTTGTTTGATTTAGAGTTCCAAACACATATATCTATATAGGAGAAAACAGAGTGAAACCTAACATTTCAAACTGTTACTGGAAACGAATGCTTCAACCTAGAAGAATGAAAATTTGGCTGCCAAGTGGACGTAGCAAACTTATCATTACCACCAAGTATAATCAAGATTGGGTGAAAAAATATTTCCTGATATTTCAGAAAACTAGTAGTTTTTTTGAAGCCTGGCAACCCCTTTCAGATGAAAGTGTCTTTCGCAAGTTTCTGCTTAGGGCTATTTGAAGAGGAAACAAAACATAGAGAAAGAACGTAGAACTACTTTTTTTTGTAAAGTTTCAAGGAACTAGCACAAACCGTGTTAGATTTAGAGATCTAAACACATCTATCTGCATAGGAGAAAACAGAGTGAAACCTAAAAATTCAAACTGTTACTGGAAACGAATGCTTGAAACTAGAAGAGTGAAAACTGGGCAGCCAGTGGATGTAGTGAACTGATCATTACCACCACGTATTATAAAGATTGAGTGAAAAAATACTTGCTGAGATTTCAAAATCTAGTAGTTTTTTGGAAGCTTGGAAACCCCTTTTAAATGAAAGTGTCTGTCGCCAGTCTCTGCTAAGGGCTACTTGAAGAGTAAAAAAAAAAACATAGATAGAACTTAGAACTACTTTATTAGTTTCAAGGATCTAGCACAAACGGTGATTGATTTAGAGTTCGAAACACATCTATCTGTACTGGAGAAAACAGATTGAAACCTAAAAATTGAAACTGTTACTGGAAACGAACGCTTCAACCTAGAAAAATGAAAATTGGTCAACCAAGTGGACTTAGTGAACTGATCATTATGACCAAATATCATCAATATTGGGTGAAAAAATATTTGCTGAGATTTCAGAAAACTAGTAGATTTTTGGAAGCTTGGCAACCCCTTTCAAATGAAACTATCTTTCCCCAGTTTCTGCTTAGGGTTATTTCATGAAAAAAAACCATAGAGATAGAACTTAGAACTACTTTATTGTGTACAGTTTCAAAAAGTTACCACATATCATGTTTGATTTAGAGTTCCAAACATATCTATCTATATAGAATAAAAGAGAGTAAAACCTCAAAATTCAAACTGTTACTGGAAATGAACGCTTCAACCTAGAAGAATAACAATTAGGCAGCCAAGTGGGCTTAGTGAACTGATCATTACCACCAAATATCATCAAGATTGAGTGAAACAATATTTGCTGAAATTTCAGAAAACTAGTTGTTTGTTGGAAGCTTGGCAACCCCTTTCAAATGAAAGTGTCTTCCACCAGTCTCTGCTTAGGACTACTTCAAGAGGAAACAAACCATAGATTTGGAACTTAGAACTACTTTATTGTGCCAACTTTCAAGGAGCTAGCTCAAACCAGTTTAGATTTAGAGTTCCAAACACATCTATCTGCATAGGAGCAAAAAGAGTGAAAAGTAGAAATTCAAACTGTTATTGGAAACGAACGTTTCTACCAAGAAGAATGAATTTTGGGTACCAAAGTGGGCTTAGGGAACTGATCATTACACAAAAGTATCATAAAGATTGGGTGAAAAAATATTTACTGAGATTTAGGAATACTAGTAGTTTTTTGGAAGCTGTCAATCCCTTTCAAATTAAAGTGTCTTTAGCCAGTCTCTGCTTAGGGCTACTTGAAAAAAAAAGAAACCCGACAGATAGAACTTAGAACTACTTTATTTGTAAAGTTTCAAGAAGGTAGCACAAACCGTGTTTGATTTAGAGTTCCAAACATATCTAACAATATAGTCAAAAACAGAGTGAACCTAAAAATTCAAACAATTACTGGAAACAAACGCTTCAACCTAGAAGAATCAAAATTGGGCAGCCAAGTGAGCTTAGTGAACTGATCATTACCACCAAGTATCATCAAGTTTGAGTGAAAAAATATTCGCTGAGATTTCAGAAAACTAGTAGTTTTTTGGAAGCCTGGCAAACCCTTTCAAATGAAAGTGTCTTTGGCCAGTCTCTGCTTAGGGCTAGTTCAAGAGGAAAAAACCATAGAGAAAGAAGGTAGAATTATTTTATTGTGTCAAGATTCAAAAAGCTACCACAAACCCTGTTTGATTTCGAGATCCAAACACATCTATCTGTATAGCAGAAAAGAGAGTGAAACCTAAAAATTCAAACTGTTACTGGAAACCTAGAAGAATAAAAATTGGGCAGCCAAGTGGGCTTAGTGAACTTATCATTACCTCCAAGTATCATCGAGATTGGGTGAAAAAATATTTGCTGAGATTTCTGAAAAGTAGTAGTTTTTTGGAAGCTTGGCAACCACTTTCAAATGAAAATGTCTTTGGCCAGTCTCTGCTTAGGGCTAGTTCAAGAGGAAACAAACCATAGATATAGAACTTAGAACTACTTTATGCTGTCAAGTTTCAAGGAGCTAGCACAAACCGTGTTACATTCAGAGTTCCAAACACATCTATCTATATAGTCGAAAACAGAATGAAACCTAAAAATTCAAACTGTCACTTGAAATAACGCTTCAACCGAGAAGAATGAAAGTTGGGCAGCCAAATGGGCTTAGTGATCTGATCATTACCACCAAGTGTCATCAAGAATGGGTGAAAAAATATTTGCTGAGATTTCAGAAAACTAGTAGTTTTTTGGAAGCTTGGCAAACTCTTTTAAATGAAAATGTCTTTCACCAGTCTCTGCTTAGGGCTACTTCAAGTGGAAACAAATCATAGAGATGGAACTTAGAACTACTTTATTGTGTCAACTTTCAAGGAACTAGCACAAACTGGGTTAGATTTGGAGTTCCAAACACTTCTATCTGCATAGGAAAAAACAGAGTGAAACCTAAAAATTCAAACAGTTACTGGAAAAGAATGCTTCAACCAAAAAGAATGAATACTGGCCAGCCAAGTGGCCTTAGTGAACTGCTCATTACAACCAAGTATCATCAAGATTGGAAGAAAAAATAT
The DNA here is from genome assembly GCF_048772815.1 of Callospermophilus lateralis. Classification (NCBI taxonomy): domain Eukaryota; kingdom Metazoa; phylum Chordata; class Mammalia; order Rodentia; family Sciuridae; genus Callospermophilus; species Callospermophilus lateralis. The sequence goes on along the minus strand of NC_135318.1, from coordinate 72,539,530 downwards.
TTGCTGAGATTTAAAAATAGTAGTAGATTTTTTGAAGCTTGTCAATCCCTTTCAAATTAAAGTGTCTTTCGCCAGTCTCTTCTTAGGGCTTCTTCAAGAGGACAGAAACCATAGAGATAGAACTTTGAACTACTTGATTGTGTCAAGTTTCAAGGAGCTAGCACAAACCGTGTTATATTTAGAATTCCAAACACATCTATCTATATAGTCGAAAACCGAGTGAAACCTAAGAATTAAACCTGTTACTGGAAATGAACGCTTAAACCTAGAAGAATGAAAATTGGGCAGCCAAGTGGACTTAGTGAATACATCATTACCAACAAGTATCATAAAGATTGGGTGAAATTAAAATTTGCTGAGATTTCAGAAATCTAGTAGTTTTTTGGAAGCCTGGCAACAACTTTCAAATGAAAGTGTCTTTTGCCAGTGTCTGCTTAGGGCTAGTTGAAGAGGAAACAAACCATAGAGAAAGAATGTAGAACTACTTTATTGTGTCAAGTTTCAAAAAGCTACCACAAACCGTGTTTGACTTAGAGTTCCAAATACATCTATCTGTATAGCACAAAGCAGACTGAAACCTAAAAATTCAAACTGTTACTGGAAGTGATGGCTTAAACCTAGAAGAATGAAAGTTGGGCAGCCAAGTGGGCTTAGTGATCTGATCATTACCACCAAGTATCATCAAGATTGGGTGAAAAAATATTTGCTGAGATTTCAGAATACTAGTTGTTTTCTGGAAGCTTGGCACCCCCTTTCAAATGAAAGTGTCTTTCGCCAGTCTCTGCTTAGGGCTACTTCAAAAGGAAACAAACCATAGAGATAGAACTTACAACTACTTTATTCTGTCTAATTTCAAAAAGCTAGCACAAACCGTGTTAGATTTAGAGTTCAAAACACATCTATCAATATAGTCGAGAAAGGAGTGAAACCTAAAAAATCAAACTGTAACTTAAAACGAACGCTTCCACCTAGAAGAATGAAAATTGGGCAGCCAAGTGGGCTTAGTGAACTGATCATTACCACCAATATCATCAAGATTGAGTGTAAAAATATTTGCTGAAACTTCAAAAAACCAGTAGTTTTTTTGAACCTTGGCAACCCCTTTCAAATGAAAGTGTCTTTCACCAGTCTCTGCTTAGGACTAATTCAAGAGGAAAATAACGATAGAGAAAGAACGTAGAATGACTTTATTGTGTCACGTTTCAAACAGCAATGACAAACCGTGATTGATTTAGAGTTCCTAACACACCTATCTATATAGTTGAAAACATATTGAAACCTAAAAATTCAAACTCTTACTGGAAACGAACGCTTCAACCTAGAAGAATAAAAATTGGGCAGCCAAGTGGGCTTAGTGAACTGATCATTACCACCAATATCATCAAGATTGAGTGTAAAAATATTTGCTGAAACTTCAAAAAACCAGTAGTTTTTTTGAACCTTGGCAACCCCTTTCAAATGAATGTGTCTTTCACCAGTCTCTGCTTAGGACTAATTCAAGAGGAAAATAACGATAGAGAAAGAACGTAGAATGACTTTATTGTGTCACGTTTCAAACAGCAATGACAAACCGTGATTGATTTAGAGTTCCTAACACACCTATCTATATAGTTGAAAACATATTGAAACCTAAAAATTCAAACTCTTACTGGAAACGAACGCTTCAACCTAGAAGAATAAAAATTGGGCAGCCAAGTGGGCTTAGTGAACTGATCATTACCACCAAGTATCATCAAGATTGGGTGGAAAAATGTTTGCTGAGATAAGAAAACTAGAAGTTTTTTGAAAGCTTGGCAACCCCTTTCAAATGGAAGTGTCTATCACCAGTCTCTGCTTAGGGCTACTTCAAGAGGAAAGAAACCATAGAGATGGAACTTAGAACTGTTTTATTGTTTCAACTTTCAAGGAGCTAGCACAAACCGGGTTAGATTTAGAGTTCCAAACACATCTATCTGCATAGGAGAAAACCGAGTGAAACCTAAAAATTCATACTGTTTCTGGAAACCAATGCTTCAACCTAGAAGAATGAATATTGGGCAGCCAAGTGGGCTTCGTGCAGTAATCATTAAAACCTAGTATCATCAAGATTGAGTGAAAAAATATTTGTTGAGATTTAGGAATACTAGTAGATTTTTGGAAGCTGTTAATCCCTTTCAAATTAAAGTGTCTTTAGCCAGTCTCTGCTTAGGGCTACTTCAAAAGGAAAGAAACCATAGAGATAGAACTTAGAACTGCTTTATTGTGTAAAGTTTCAAGGAGCTGGCACAAACCGTTTTTGATTTAGAGTTCCAAACATATCTAACTATATTGTATAGTCGAATATATATTGTATTGTATAGTCGACTATATTGTATATTCGAAAACAGAGTGAACCTAAAAATTCAAACTGTTACTGGAAACGAACGCTTAAACCTAGAAGAATGAAAATTGGGCAGAAAAGTGGGGTTAGTGAACTGATCATTACCACCAAGTATCATCAAGATTGAGTGAAAAAATATTTGCTGAGATTTCAGAAAAGTTTTTTGGAAGCCTGGCAACCCCTTTCAAATGAAAGTGTCTTTGGCCAGTCTCTGCTTAGGGCTAGTTCAAGAGGAAAAAAAAAACATAGAGAAAGAAGGTAGAACTACTTTATTTTGTCAAGATTCAAAAAGCTACCACCAACCATGTTTGATTTAGAGATCCAATCACATCTATCTGTACAGGAGAAAATAGATTGTAACCTAAAATTCAAACTATCTCTGGAAACAACCTCTTTAACCTAGAAGAATGAAATTTGGGCAGCCAAGTGGGCTTAGTGTACTGATCATTACCACCAAGTATCATCAAGTTTGGGTGAAAAAATATTTGCTGAGATTTCAGAAAAGTAGTAGTTTTTTGGAAGCTTGGCAACCCCTTTCAAATGAAACTGTCTTTCCCCAGTTTCTGCTTAGGGCTACTTCAAGAGCAGAAAAACCGTACAGATAGATAGTAGAAGGCATTTATTGTCAAGTTTCAAGGAGCTAGCACAAACCGAGTTGGATTTAGAGTTCCAAACACATCTATCTTTGTAGAAGTAAACAGAGTTAAACCTAAAAATTCAAACTGTTACTGGAAACGAATGCTTCAACAAAGAAGGATTAAAATTGGGCAGCGAAGTAGCCTTAGTGAACTTATCATTACCACCAAGTATCATCAAGATTGGGTGAAAAAATATTTGCTGAGATTTCAGAAAACTAGTAGTTTTTTGGAAGCTTGGCGACCCCTTTCAAATGAAACTGTCCATCCCCAGTCTCTGCTTAGGGCAACTTCAAGAAAAAAAAAATTAGAGATAGAACGTAGAATGACTTAATTGTCAAATTTCAAGGAGCTAGCAGAAACCATGTTGGACTTAGAGTTCCAAACACATCTATCTATATAGGAGAAAACAGAGTGTAAAATAAAAATTCAAACTCTTACTGGAAATGAACGCTTCAACCTAGAAAAATGAAAGTTGGGCAGGCAAGTGGGCTTAGTGAATTGATCATTACCACCAAGTATCATCAAGATTGGGTGAAAAAGTATTTGATGGGATCTCAGAAAACTTTTAGATATTTGGAAGCTTGTCAATCCTTTTAAAATGAAAGTGTCTTTCAAGAGTCTCTGCTTAGGGCGACTTTAAGAGGAAAGAAACCATTGAGATAGAACTTAGAACTACTTTCTTGTGTCAAGTTTCAAGGAGCTAGCACAAACCGTGTTAGATTTAGAGTTCCAAACACATCTATCTATATAGTAGAAAACAGAGTGTGACCTAAAAATTCAAACGGTCTCTGCCAAGTGGGCTTAGTGAACTGATCATTACCACCAAGTATCATCAAGATTGGGTGAAAAATTATTTGATGAGATTTCAGAGAACTAGTAGTTTTTTGGAACCTTGGTAACCCCTTTCAAATGAAACAGTCTTTCGCCAGTCTGTGCTTAGGGCTTCTTGAAGAGCTAACAAACCATAGAGATAGAACTTAGAACTACTTTATTGTGTCAAGTTCCAAAGAGCTAGCACAAACCGTGTTTGATTTAGAGTTCCTAACACATCTATCTATATAGTCGAGAACAGAGTGAAACCTAAAAATTCAAACTGTTACTGGAAACGAACACTTCAAATTAGAATAAAGAAAATTGGGCAGCCAAGTGGGATTTGTGATCTGATCACTACCACCAAGTATCATCATGTTTGGGAAAAAAAATATTTGCTGAGATTTCAGAAAACTTGTAGTTTTTTTGGAAGCTTGGCAAACCCTTTCAAAGGAAAGTGTCATTCGCCAGTCTGCTTAGGGCTACTTCAAGAAAAAACAAACCATAGAGATAGAACTTTGAACTACATTATTGTGTCAAGTTTCAACGACATACCAAAAACCGTTTTTGATTTAAAGTTCCAAACGCATGCATTTATGTAGGAGAAAACAGAATGAAACTTAAAATTCAAACTGTTACTGGAAATGAACACTTCCACCTAGAAGAATGAAAATTGGGCACCCAAGTGGGCTTAGTGAACTGATCATTACTACCAAGTATCATCAAGATTGGGTGAAAAAATGTTTGCTGAGATTTCAGAAAACTAGTAGTTTTTTGGAATCTTGGCAACCCCTTGCAAATGAAAGTGTCTTTCTTAGGTCTCTGTATAGGGCTACTTCAATAGGAAACAAACCATGGTGATAGAATTTAGAATGACATTATTGTGTCAAGTTGCAAAGAGCTAGCACAAACCGAGTTTGATTTAGAGTTCCAAACACATCTATCTATAGGAGAAAAGAGAGTGTAAAATAAAAATTCAAACTGTTACCGGTAACGAACGCTTCAACCTAGAAGAATGAAAGTTGGGCAGCCAAGTGGACATAGTGAACTGATAATTACCACCAAGTATCATCAAGATTGGGTGAAAAACTATTTGATGAGATTTCAGAAAACTTGTAAATATTTGGAAGCTGGTCAATCCTTTTCAAATGAAAGTGTCTTTCGCCAGTCTCTGCTTTGTGCTACTTTAAGAGGAAACAAACCATAGAGATAGAACTTAGAACTACTTTATTGTGTCAAGTTTTAACGAGCTAGCACAAACCATGTTAGATTTAGATTTCCAATCACATCTATCTATATAGTCGAAAACAGAGTTAAAGCTAAAAATTCAAACTGTTACTGGAAACAAACGCTTCAAACTAAAAGGATGAAAATTGGGAAGCCAAGTGAGCTTAGTGAACTGATCATTATCACCAAGTATTATCACGATTGGGTGAAAAATTCTTTGCTGAGATTTCAGAAAACTAGTAGTTTTTTGGAAGCTTGGCAACCCTTTTCAAATGAAAGTGTCTTTCGCCAGTCTCTGCTTAGGGCTACTTCAAGTGGAAACAAACCATAGAGATAAAACTTAGAACTACTTTATTGTGTCAAGTTTGTGTCTCCTATCTATATAGGAGAAAACAGAGTGAAACATAAAAATTCAAACTGTTCCTGGAAACGAAAGCTTCAACCAGGAAGAATGAATATTGGGCAGCCAAGTGGGCTTAGTGAACTGATCATTACAATCAAGTATCATCATGATTGGGTGAAAAAATATTTGCTGAGATTTAGGAATACTAGTCGATTGTTGGAAGCTTGTCAATCCCTTTTCCATTAAAGTGTCTTTCGCCAGTCTCTGCTTAGGGCTTCTTCAAGAGAAAAGAAACGATAGAGATAAAACTTAGACTACATTATTGTGTTAGGTTTCAAGGAGCTAGCACAAATCATGCTACACTTTGAGTTCCAAACACATCAATCTATATAGGAGAAAACAGAGTGAAACCTAAAAATTCAAACTGTTACTGGAAACGAACGTTTAAACCTAGAAGAATGAAAACAAGGAAGTCAAGGTAGCTTAGTGAACTGATCATTACCACCAAATATTATCAAGATTGGGTGAAAAAATATTTGCTGAGACTTCAGAAAACTAGTAGTTTTTGCGAAGCTTGGCAACCCCTTTCAAATGAAACTGTCTTTCCCCAGTTTCTGCTTAGGGCTACTTCAAGAGGGAAAAAACCATAGTGGTAGAAGTTAGAAATACTTAATTATGTAAAGTTTCACGGAGCTAGCACAAGCAGTGTTTGATTTAGAGTTCCAAACACATCTATCTATATAGGAGAAAACAGAGTGAAACCTAAAATTTCAACCTGTTACTGAAAAGTATGCTTCAACCTACAAGAATAATAATTGGGCAGCCTAGTGGGCATAGTGAAGTTATCATTACCACCAAGTATTATCCAGTTTGGGTAAAAAAATATTTGCTGAGATTTCAGAAAACTAGTAGTTTTTGGAAGCTTGGCAACCTCTTTCAAATGAAAGAGTCTTTCGCCAGTCTCTGCATAGGGCTAGTTCAAGAGAAAACAAACCATAGAGAAAGAACTTAAAACTACTTTATTGTGTCAACTTTTATGAAGCTACCACAAACCGTGTTTGATTTAGAGTTACAAACACATCTATGTATAAAGAAGAAATCATAGTGAAACCTAAAATTTCAAACTGTTACTAGAAGCGAACACCTCAACCTAGAAGAATGAAAATAGGGCAGCCAAGTGGGCTTAGTGAACTGATCATTACCACCAAGTATTATCAAGCCTGGGTCTAAAAATATTTGCTGATTTTTCAGAAAACTTGTAGTTTTCTGGAAGATTGGCAACCCCTTTCAAATGAAAGCGTCTTTCTCCAGTCTCTGCTTAGGGCTACTTCAACATGAAACAAACCATAGAGATAGAACTTAGAACTATTTTATTGTGTTAAGTTTCAGAGATCAAGAACAAACCGTGTTAGATTTAGAGTTCCAAACACATCTATCAATATAGTCGAAAACAGAGTGAAACCTAAAAATTCAAACTGTTACTGGAAATGATCGCTTCAACCTTGAAGAATGAAAATTGGGGGGTAATGAAATCGAAACGAAAGAAACAATTGAAAAAATTGACAAAACTAATAGTTGGTTCTTTGAAAAAATAAATAAAATCGACAGACCCTTAGCCACGCTAACAAAGAGAAGAAGAGAGAGAACTCAAATTACCAGCATACGGGATGAAAAAGGCAATATCACAACAGACACTTCAGAAATACAGAAGATTATCAGAAATTATTTTCAATCCTTATACTCCAATAAAATAGAAGATAGTGAAGGCATCGATAAATTTCTTAAGTCATATGATTTGCCCAGATTGAGTCAGGAGGATATTGACAACCTAAACAGACCAATATCAATTGAGGAAATAGAAGATACCATCAAAAGACTACCAACTAAGAAAAGCCCAGGACCGGATGGGTATACAGCAGAGTTTTTCAAAACCTTTAAAGAGGAACTAATACCAATACTTTTCAAGCTATTTCAGGAAATAGAAAAAGAGGGAGAACTTCCAAATTCATTCTATGAGGCGAACATCACCCTGATTCCTAAACCAGACAAAGACACTTCAAAGAAAGAAAACTACAGACCAATATCTCTAATGAACCTAGATGCAAAAATCCTCAATAAACTTCTGGCGAACCGGATACAAAAACATATCAAAAAAATTGTGCACCATGATCAGGTAGGATTTATCCCTGGGATGCAAGGTTGGTTCAATATACGGAAATCAATAAATGTTATTCACCACATCAACAGGCTTAAAATTAAGAACCATATGGTCATCTCGATAGATGCGGAAAAAGCATTCGACAAAGTACAGCATCCCTTTATGTTCAAAACTCTAGAAAAACTGGGGATAACAGGAACATACCTCAACATTGTAAAAGCAATCTATGCTAAGCCACAGGCTAGCATCATTCTGAATGGAGAAAAACTGAAGGCATTCCCTCTAAAATCTGGAACAAGACAGGGATGCCCTCTCTCACCACTTCTGTTCAACATAGTTCTCGAATCACTGGCCAGAGCAATTAGACAGACGAAAGAAATTAAAGGCATAAAAATAGGAAAAGAAGAACTCAAATTATCACTATTTGCAGATGACATGATTCTATACCTAGCAGACCCAAAAGGGTCTACAAAGAAACTATTAGAGCTAATAAATGAATTCAGCAAAGTGGCAGGCTATAAAATCAACAAGCATAAATCAAAGGCATTCCTGTATATCAGCGGACAAATCCTCTGAAATGGAAATGAGGACAACCACCCCATTCACAATATCCTCAAAAAAAATAAAATACTTGGGAATCAACCTAACAAAAGAGGTGAAAGACTTATACAATGAAAACTACAGAACCCTAAAGAGAGAAATAGAAGAAGATCTTAGAAGATGGAAAAATATACACTGTTCATGGATAGGTAGAAGTAACATCATCAAAATGGCGATATTACCAAAAGCTCTCTATAGGTTTAATGCAATGCCAATCAAAATCCCAACGGCATTTCTTGTAGAAATAGAGAAAGCAATCATGAAATTCATATGGAAAAATAAAAGACCCAGAATAGCAAAAACAATTCTAAGCAGGAAATGTGAATCAGGCGCTATAGCTATACCAGACTTCAAACTATACTTCAGAGCAATAGTAACAAAAACAGCATGGTACTGGTACCAAAACAGGCAGGTGGACCAATGGTACAGAATAGAGGAAACAGAAACCAATCCACAAAACTACAACTATCTTATATTCGATAAAGGGGCTAAAAGCATGCAATGGAAGAAGGATAGCATCTTCAACAAATGGTGTTGGGAAAACTGGAAATCCATATGCAACAAAATGAAACTGAATCCCTTTCTCTCACCATGCACAAAAGTTAACTCAAAGTGGATCAAGGAACTTGATATCAAATCAGAGACATGGCGTCTGATAGAAGAAAAAGTTGGCTATGATCTACATACTGTGGGGTCGGGCTCCAATTCCTCAATAGGACACCCATAGCACAACAGTTAATAACTAGAATCAAACAAATGGGACTTACTCAAACTAAAATGTTTTTTCTCAGCAAAAGAAACAATAAGAGAGGTAAATAGGGAGCCTACGTCCCGGGAACAAATCTTACTCCTCACACTTCAGACAGAGCCCTAATATCCAGAATATACAAATAACTAAAAAATTAGACAATGAGATAACGAATAACCCAATCAACAAATGGGCCAAGGACCTGAACAGAAATTTCTCAGAGGAGGACATACAATCAATCAACAAGTATATGAAAAAATGCTCACCATCTCTAGCAGTCAGAGAAATGCAAATCAAAACCACCCTAAGATACCATCTCACTCCAATAAGATTGGCAGCCATTAGGAAGTCAAACTGCAACAAGTGCTGGCGAGGATGTGGGGAAAAGGGTACTCTTGTACATTGCTGGTGGGACTGCAAATTGGTGCGGCCAATTTGGAAAGCAGTATGGAGATTTCTTGGAAAGCTCGGAATGGAACCACCATTTGATCCAGCTATTCCACTACTCGGTCTATTCCCTAAAGACCTAAAAAGAGCACACTATAGGGACACTGCTACATCCATGTTCATAGCAGCACAATTCACAATAGCAAGATTGTGGAACCAACCTAGATGCCCTTCAATAGACGAATGGATAAAAAAAATGTGGCATTTATACACAATGGAGTGTTACTCTGCATTAAGAAATGACAAAATCATAGAATTTGGAGGGAAATGGATGGCATTAGAGCAGATTATGCTAAGTGAAGCTAGCCAATCCCTTAAAAACAAATGCCAAATGTCTTTTTTGATATAAGGAGAGTAACTAAGAACAGAGTAGGGAAGAAGAGCATGAGAAGAAGATTAACATTAAACAGGGATGAGAGGTGGGAGGAAAAGGGAGAGAGAAGGGAAATTGCATGTAAATGGAAGGAGACCCTCAGTGGTATACAAAATTACATACAAGAGGACGTGAGGGGAAAGGAGGGAAAATATAAGGGGGAGAAATGAATTACAGTAGAGGGGGTAGAGAGAGAAGAGGGGAGGGGAGGGGGGAGGGGGGTATAGTAGAG